>NW_026261123.1:0-20611 GCF_024613125.1 Pisolithus orientalis | reverse complement strand
CATTTTCTTGAACAAGGTATGTTGGTTCACGTTTACGCGAGTTTTTGGGCACCAACAGTGGGTTTTTAGGTGCATTACAATACGCTGATGAATCCCCTTGAGCTCGAGATGTATCACCAGATCAAGAACATCATTGGTGTCAACCAGACATTTTATGAGTATCTATTTGCCATTGATGCAGATATGACTGCAGAGCCATATGCACTTAACCACCTCATTTCTGCATAAGTCATGTTGTGCTGCTTGGTAGGGGATTTGAGGAAACTGACCAGCCATAGAATGATTCATGACAAGAAAGTCCTTGGCATGTGCAGTGAAACATCCCTTGCCAATGCCAAACAGTCAATTGTGATGATGATGCAGGTGCATATAGTCCCTGCGATGTCTTTGTTTGGTGCGAGGGCTGAGGGTGGTTCATTAGGTGTATGAGTACTTCATCTCCCATCACATGGTGAAGGCATTTGAGAGTCTGTTTGGCTCACTCACTTGCTTGCCTGGTTGTTTCACCTTGTTCCGTCTGTGCATGCCAGGTACGCACAATGTCTCCAACCAAATTACCCAAGATTATTCCCAGAACGTGTTGATACCCTACACATGAAGAACTTACTGCTTCTCAGAGAAGATTGTTATTTGACAACCCTATTGCTCAAACACTTCCTGATGTACAAGATGCAATTTATCAGGGACACTCATGCCAAGAGTCGCTCCAGACGATTGGAAGGTTCTGCTCTCACAACATCATCATTGGATCAACTGACCATTCATAATCTTGGTGAACTCATGTTCCTGGATCAGCTTTGTGGTTTTCTGTTGCTTCTCCATGTGTTTCATTGTCATGATGGATCTCGTATCGATGCTGATTCAGCCCATCACTGTCACATATGTAGGTTGATTCATTGTCCTTGGAGCATGATGATGCTTATAAGATTACAGATCATCTACTTGATCGTGTTGGTCATTTATGAGCACAGTACCATCCCCTTCATCTTCCTTGTCATGATTGCTGCCGTGTATGGCTTGCAAGCCTTTGTGTTCGTTCTGCGTCACAAGTGGGACATGGTTGGATGGATGGATTTCTATATCTTGGCCATCCCGATTTTCTCATTCATGCTTCCAATTGTTGGAAATATCCTATATGTATCCAACATCTAGATTGAACCAGACTTACATGTTGTTCATCACATGACTTTTCTTAGCAATCAGCTCCACAATGATGTCACTTATGACATCATACTATACATCATATTCCATGACCTTCTGCACTATTCTTTACTATACATAGTAGTAATTTCCTTTTACGCTACTGGTCCATGCATACCTACTCATGTATATAAACTTGGGGTTTCTCTCCTAGAGTCCCCATCAGATTACACATCCAATCTACTCACTGAGCCTCATCTAAAGACTTACTCAATACTCTTTCAAAAGCTACAGCTATTCTAACAAGGCAAGTGTTCTTGTCTAATTGCTCTTCATTTCTCCCATTCCTCTGCACAATAGGTTATGAGCCCCACCTTCTAGGTGAGTGAGCTATTTACGCATTTGCATCGAGTGATCACTGCCGACAGGCAAATCACGATGGATGTCATAGGCCTAGATGCGCTAGGAATGGTTGTGGTTGTTTTTGCTGTGTCACTCGTGGCAGGCCTTAATCAGGCCATTCTCATACTTCATTATGGTGGTTACGATGCTGTTTACTTGTGGGAGCTTTTTGTATGCTCTACCGTTTTTTGGTTGTCCTTTCTAGGTCTCTCTGCCTGGTGGTGACACCGACAACTCTTACTTCAAGAAGTAGTTGTTCAACGAGCTCTTTTACAGATGCTTGTTCGCCGTCCACTGACTCCACCTCCACATTATCTTCATTTTCATCTTCCCGACATCGACCATGATGCTGACCTAGATCCTGTACCTCCATACCATGAGTTCAAGGCAGCTGATGCTCCACCTCCTCATCATGCTCCAACTCCTCTTCCCAAAGAGATCGTTGCACTGAACGAATTACTTAATCCAGAGTTCATTCTCGCTGTCATTAATAATGACAATGCTGAGTTTGATCTCATCTAATTCATTTGTGGTTAAAAATTATCATTATGGGAACTAATCTATGGTCCTCAAAAGATGTCTCTGGTCGTCACAAAGAAAACTGAAATGCTCATTGCCAAGCAACGTGATGGGATGTATGATGTAAAGTGGTGGAAGTATGTGGTAAAAGAGATTATAGAGTATACTGAGATGCTCTATGTATGCGGTTGTTCAACTTGGAGAGAAGCAGTTCCTTCGTCGGTCACATTCTTCAAAAAGCCAAATCCAGCTACATATCTTGTTCCAATTGACACCATGGAAACAGCATGGCAACAAATACCCCACTTTCCTGGTTTTGAATCTCCATTTTTCTATCCTGGGCTTCACTTAGCGTTTCACGGATATCTGACCGACTTCTTCCCAAAGATAACTCATATGTCGACTCTGCATGCCATCACTAACTTCAATGGTTGCGATCTTCCCTCTGTCTACTATGAAGATCCTTCCCTTGACACTGTTCTGGCCTTCTCAGTTACCCACAATACATTCGTTTATATCTACTACAATGTCCACCCACTCTACGACCCATGCTTCAATGGCATCGTTCCTCCTCTCTGCCTTTGGAACCAACATCTTGAGTTCCATTTCCGAGGAGTTTGGGTTGATGGTTCCACAGACATCTGCTGCATACCGAGATGGTTCCGAGAAAGGCGACATGGAGGAGACTGCTTTGATAGCGGTCTCTTTAGGTTTATTCGACGGTTCTGGGATGAAGCAGATATGGGAGATTGCCTGCGATATATGTCTTCTAACTGGCATCTTTCATGGGGTGCAAACCCCACTAATGCTGAATTCGCTTACTGGCCCGGAAAATCAGAGATTATTGCTGATATCCAACGTATCATGGAGAAAGGTACTTTTGACTATCTCGCAGAACCCTGACCTCGCGGAATATGCACTACTGCTCTTAGCCGAGCTTGTGAAGCTCGAGCCATATGCCAGACGCTATCCTCTTCCAAGTTCAATGGACGTACCATACATATCAGGAGGGCGATACCACAAGGGAACTGACAGTTGTATCATTGATGAATCTTACAATGTTCTTGAAGTCCTTTGTAAAGATTTACATTTTAGATATTCTCCTGCTGTCAATGTACCTTACTCTTGCACTGATCCATATCTTGGATTTTGTTCAGATGGAATACCATTGCATGAATGCAACTGGAGCTTCATGAGCTACCATTATTTCCATCCACTAGACTTTGAATGTCTAGAGCACAACAACTCTCACATCTCTTCATGGAGATTCGCTGAGAGAGGTACACCAATAATAAAGCAGTGGAGAAATCCTCGTCCTCATGTTCCCAAATGCAAGTATTGCTGCCCATCTCAATCTGCTAGAGCTTCTGCTCGCAGACAAAAGGGCAATAAACTGCATTTCTTAAATCCTCCATCCATTAAAACTCATCCAACTCATTTGTTCCTATACGAACATTTGCTTATGGACTTTTAAAAAGATGTCTGAAGGTTTATCCAAGCAAATCCCAAAACTTAATGGATTGAACTATGCCTCTTGGTCGGTTCTTATGAAGGCTTATATGCAAACACTTGGTATTATGGGAATCATTGGTGGCACTGTAGCCAGACCTGGAGCTGGCACTGGACAAGCAGAAATCGATGCATGGGACACTTCCAATGCCCATGCACAAGGAATATTGACACTCTATTGTGATCCTATGATCGCAATGTCAATCGATGGACTTGCAACCTCCAATGAAAAATGGCTTGCACTTAATACAAGCTATGGCACTCCATCTGCAATGACTACATTCATGGAGTTTCAACGCCTCATTTGCATCCAAATCAAACCAAAGGATGATATTATGGTCAAAATCTTGGAGATTACTATGCTCCTTACGGCCATTGCTGCTCAGGGTATAACCCTGAATGATAAAATGAAAGCACTCATCCTTGTGCAAGCAATGTCTCAAGCCTGGGAGCAAGCTCCTGTCAATATTCTTTCGTCTATCCCTGCCAACCAACTTTCACCTGATACTGTCATACCTTGTATGAAAGAAGTCTGGGCCCACAAATCAGGCAAATCTATGTTACCACAAACGGAAAGAACTGGGTCTTCTTCTCAGACCCATGTTAAACAAGAGTCAAACTCTCTTCTGGCACGAATGAATAAGCCACCTCTTTGCCAAATCTGCAGAGGCGGTCATAATACTAGTGACCATCAATCTGGATCAGGTTCTGGATCCTTTCACAGTTACTGTGGAGGTTGTGGAAGAAGTCATGGAGGATGTGGAGGTTATACTCCCTATTCACAACCACAACAGCAGCAAGGCTCTGGTTCTTGTGGCTGAGGCCAAAACCATTGCCAAGGCAAGGGCAAACCCTGAGCCAATAATCTCGAAGTTGAAGGCATGGAAACTATGAATACCGCCTTCCTTGAAGAACTTCCTGAGGATCCTTATCCAGATCAGGAACAATTTGAGATTGCTGCTGAAGAATTTGATATTACTGCTATTAATATCCCTCGTGAACCTTCTCCCAAATATTCTCTCCTGGATCAAACTCCGGTTGAATGAGTCTATTCTAACGACCTTAACACCTATCTCGGATCTCATGTTATCTCTGAGACTGAGTCATATGATCCAGATCTGTCTCGCCATGATCTAGATATGGCTATGGCAACTGTGGGAACTACTCCCAACTACCCAGTTGATGCCACTACTGGAAATCTTGCTCCTTGGTATCTGGAGGAAATTTCCAATTTCCAACCGGATCAAGTTGAGTCAGTCAAGATTCGTGTTCGAATTCCTAATTCTAATTCCACCTGTACATGTTCTATTTGTCACCGAGCAGCCCTGGCATACACTGAGGGACAAAAGCATTGCAATGTTTGTGAGGTGTGACTTGCTGCTGATGTAGCTTTGGCTATTCTGCATGGATGATCATGATACCTATACCATTGGAAAGGGGTGGCTCTAAGCTTTCCAGAGCATGCTGAAATACACCCTATTCTTTCCAAAAAGTGCATTGCAATGCTTTTGACCCTGACTGGTGAAATAGTGAAAAGTGACCTTTTGATGGGATTAAGGACATGAAGGATGGGAGAATATGATTACATAATAAACCACATGGTCTTCCAGATGATTTGTCAGCATGTAAACAATGACAAACATTGGACTTGTACCATTAACCCCTCCCTCTTCTAGCACAACTCATGAAATCATCTCTCTGGCTCACATGGTCATTTTCTCAAGGAATTCTTATCAAATACTGGTGGCCACCACAGTGTCATCAGTATAACATGCTCTCAGAACCATCAGTCCCTTAAAAAACCTGCTGTCAGTCATTCCCTGGACTGTTTCCCCCCTCATGCCTGATGTGTTCTGGGACTAATCAGTACTTGGAAGGCTGAAAATGTTATGGAGTTCAATCTGGCACTTTGGCACATGGTAAACAAACCAATCCCCTCTCAACCAATGCATTTCTGGCACAGGGACAGTGGTATGGAAGTTAGGGCAGGACAAAATCCTCTTTACCCCTGGGTGTCATCAGAAGGATATGCTACTGAACTGCCATGGAGCAGAATCCTGTGCTTCCATCTGGCCCTGAATATTGCCTTTGCTCACATGTGACTGAATAACCCTTCCCCAGTCATCCAAAGTTTAGATCTGAGCAAGATCTAGTGAACCCTCTTAGGGTGCTTGGAGCACAAGGAGGTTTCCCCCCCCAACCTCCATACCAGTGTCACTGTGCCAGAAATGCACTGGTTGAGAGGGGATTGGTTTGTTCACCATGTGCTGAAGTGCCAGATTGAACTCCATAACATTTGATGATTTCATGAAGCTGACAAATCATCTGGAAGACCATGTGGTTTATTATGTAATCATATTCTCCCATCCTTCATGTCCTTAATCCCATCAAAAGGTCACTTTTCACTATTTCACCAGTCAGGGTCAAAAGCATTGCAATGCACTTTTTGGAAAGAATAGGGTGTATTTCAGCATGCTCTGGAAAGCTTAGAGCCACCCCTTTCCAATGGTATAGGTATCATGATCATCCATGCAGAATAGCCAAAGCTACATCAGCAGCAAGTCACACCTCACAAACATTGCAACACTTTTGTCCCTCACTGTATTCTTTCACATCTGAGTGGAGGTTAGGTCACACATAGTCTCTGTGGATGAGTTCTAGGGTGCAGTTTTGCCCAAAATGGCCTGCCAGAGGGTGGTCATGCTTGAACTGAAGCACTTGAAGGCAGAGATCATCAATGTTAGGGACAAAGATGTGACCATCAAGTGGAGTGGACTGTTGGAGTCCAGGGACCACTAGTGCTTAGTCAGAGTTGGGAGGTGGCTGGCAGAGACAGGGTCAGATGGTAGGGCAGAGATGATGTTGGAGTGCAAGGACTCAACATTGAAGACCATGGCAGTGTGGAGCACAGGTGCCATGAGGGTAGTGGTATGGAGGGACAACATGAGTTGCTCCAGGGCAGAGATTGTGAGGATTTACCTTTGTGTAGTCCCTATCCCCCCCTTTTGGGTAGATGTCCCAATGTCATGTAAGTGTGTCAGGTTTGGCTCCCAGGCAGCCAGGTCAGAAGTGGATGGAAAGGTTGAACTGTGAAAGGTACTCCAACCAGTGGGCCTGTTGACAAGTGAGAACCTTAGAGGTGGAAAAGTACTCAAGGTTTTTGTGGTCCATCACCATGTCAACTGGTAAGGTGGAACCTTCTAGGTAATGCTGCCAATGGTGGAAGGCCTTGAAGATAGCCAACAGCTCCTTGTCATGGGTATCATAGTTGAGTTCTGGCATGGTCATGGTGTGGGAGTAGAAAGTGACTGGGCAGAGTTCACCATCAGAGCAGGTGAGTGACAAAATGCCAGCAATGGCATAGTCAGAGGCATTGGTTTCAACTGTAAGTGGAGCATCAGGAACCCAGTGAGTGAGAATAGGAGCAGAGCTGAAGGCATCCTTCATGCAGAGGAAAGTGGAGTGGCACTCCTCAGAAAAGTTCCAAGGAGCACCCTTTCACATGAGGTGAGTGAGCAGAACAACAATGTCAGAGTAGTTATTAATGAATCATCTGTAGAAGTTTGCAAAGCCAAGGAAGGACTGGATGTCTCACACCTTCTGTGGCTCAGGCCAGTCACAGACTGCCTGAACCTTCTTGGCAGACATGGTGAGACCAGAAGGAGAGAGAATATTACCAAGGTACTTGACAGAGTTGGAGTGGAACTCACACTTTTCTGGCTTGGCATAGAGACCATGCTTTCAAAGGCAGCAGAGTACCTCTTTTACATGTTTGTGGTGTGACTCCATATCCTGTGAATAAATTAGGATGTCATTGAGGTATACCATGACACAGACATTGAGCATGTCTGCAAAGATGCTGTTAATGAATTGCTGGAAAGCTGCAGGTGCATTAGTCAAACCAAATGGCATTACCTGCCACTCATAAGAACCATAATGAGTGCAGAAAGCTGTTTTCCATTCATCTCTGTCTGCAATGTGGACTAGATGATAGGCATGGCAGAGGTTGATCTTGGTGTAGACTTTAGCATGGCTTGGAGAGTCAAGTAAGTTGCAGATGAGCAGCAGCAGATAGTGATCTTTTTTCATGAATTTATTGAGTCCTTGATAGTCTACACAGAGGTGGAGTGAACCATCCTTCTTCTTTATGAAGAGGACAGGGGCACCATGAGCAGAGGTGGATTGCTTGATGAAACTGTAGCCAAGATGCTTGTCAATGAAGGTGCAGAGAGCTTCAAGCTCTGGTGGAGACAGCAAGTAGATCATGCCAATGGGCAGAGAAGCTCCTTCCTCAAGGTCAATCTTGAGATTGAACAAGCGGTGTGGTGGAATTTCAGTAGCCTTGTCTTTACTAAAGATGTTGGCAAACTTGTGATACTCAGGAGGGACCAAGGAGAGGTCAGGAGGTGGAGAAGAAGTGGAGGGTGCATGAAGCTTCACATCATCAGCAGAGGGCTGCAAGTGGAACTGTCTAGAGCCAGGGAGAGCACAGGCTCTGACATATGCAGCAGCATTGATGAGTGAGTGGAGTGAGGTAACTCTGTCAGAGGTGCAGTCAGAGCTGCAGACAGAGTGGAGGTCACAGTGGAAGGTGATGAAGGCACCTGGGGTGTTGGCATTCCCTGTAACAGTGGTTTGAGCAATATACTGCCCAATACCCAGTCAATCAATGGATTGAAGTGGGTGAGCCAGTTGTGTCCTAATAACAGAAAACACCAAGAATCCAATGGAGTAACATAAAATGAAACAGAGTTGACATCACTGGAAGGAAAGTGGAGGGAAAGATCTACTTCTTGGGAAATGACAGCATTTGTACTACCATCAAACAAGCAGAGCAGAATTGGTGGAGAAACAGAGGAAACAGGAATAGCACATTTTTTGATTATGGACAGGTCTACAAAAAACAATGAGAAGAGCCAGAATCAATCAATGCAGAAACATCAACAGGATAATCAAGAAGAGTTACAGATGGAAGTAAAGAATTAGGACTAGAGAGAGCAGACATGTTGAGTCAGATGTCTGGTTGTGCACAGTTGGGGTCAATGCTTCCTCTAGGCTGTGTGGGCTCCCTGGAGAAGTGGACTAATTTTTTGGCTCTGCCTTCTCCACAGGTGGAGCAGGCAGAGTTCCATCCATAGTTGCATGGGCTTTGGCTGTGCAAGAGGTAGACTTAGGACAGTCTTTAGTGGAGTGGCCAGCCTTGCCACAGAAGAGGCAGAGGTTATTTTTCATTCTATGCTGGTATTCAGCAGAGGTGAGTTCACCATCCTTGCCCAGAAGATGGACAATATCAGGCTTGGGCAGATCTTTCTGTTTGCCCTTGCCCTTGGCATCAGACTTTAGAGTGCAGGCAGGAGATGATGATTTAGGCTTGTTGGAGTTGGAAGACTGCAACTTGTCAGTGGCAGACTTGGTGGTGCATGAAATTTCTGCTTTGCATTCCCAGTAGCACACATTGATGGTTTGGGTGAGTTTGTGGAGTTGTGCCAGAGTAGAAGGCTTTCTGACATGAGTGATCTTGTCTTTGATGTGGTCTGGAAGTCTGCTATAAAAGCAGTGACAGAGTGCACTGACACCATAGTCCTTGACCTGTGAAGCCCAGAAATTGAACTCCATGACATACCTGGTAATTTGAGAATCATCTTTCATAGTGAGGTTCTTGAGTTGTTGGACAGCATCCACTATGGCATCATGTGGAGCAAAATTAGTTGTGAGCTCATTCAAGAACAAGAACTTGTGATAGTCATCCATCCAGAGCAGGCAATCATGGCCTTTGGGGTTTAGCAGATCTGGCTTGAACCAAGCCAGAGCCATTCCCTTCAAGTAGGACTGGGTGAAGGCTACCTTTGCTCTGTTGGGGCAGAATGTGTGGGAGTGGTCTTGGAAGTTCAACTCACACTGCATGAGGAACTCACAGAGTTTCTTTGGGTCAGAGCCATCAAAGGTGTCAGGCTCATGGACTTTGGTTTTTGGAGCAGAATCCCCAGTGCACAAACTAGACAATGCAAGCACATGGACAGCTCTAGCAAGAGCAATAAGGGGGTCCTCTGGCAGCTCAGCTGGGTCTTTGGGGATATCCCCATCACTGCTGCCCCCACCATTGGGATCACCATCAGGGTCATCAGGGACAGGGTCAGGTCCATCATCTCAGTTATGAGGAGATGGAGTATGGAAGGTTGTTGGGTGGCAGTTGAAGCAACCAGCTTGTGAAGTGCTTTCACCTTCAGTGTGAGAGTGGTGTCAAGTGGAGAAAGATTGAAGGTGTTTGATGATGGAAGGGAGTTGATGCAGGTTAGCCAGCACTACAGCAAGGTTCTCAGCAACCTCTCTCTGGGATTGAGCTTGAGTTCTCATAATGGTGTAAGTTTTTTGGAGGACAGAAAATGAGATCATACAAGTGTGAGTATGAATATACTGTCAAGTCCAACCTACTCTGACCTACTCTGATGCTAGACAAGGTCTGGGGAGAGGTTCAGAAGCAAGTCCAACACAGGGGAACTGAACTCCAACTAGCAAAGTGTCAGCAGGGACAAAGTCCACTCAGACAAAGGTGGAGCAGTGTAGGAAAGTAGGATTTTAATGGGAGAGTGAGGGGAAGGGTGAAATCTGATGGGAGAGAGTAGGCCAAAAGGGGCTTCTATAGCCTGGGACTGGATTCTGGTAGTTGTCTGAAGGCTTCTATGGCTGTCTTGGTGCAGGGAATGACCTGCTCAAGCTCATCTCTCATCTGTGGTAACTTGTCTATTCTTTCTAAAGGAAAAAACCATACACAAGTAGCACTACTGCTGACTAAGCAACCAAAAATGCGAAATCTAAGTGCAACTCATAGAAAAAAATATCTAGAACAAAAATGAAGTAAAACAAGCAAAATAAGGCAATTCCCCTGGTAGGGAAATTACATTCCCTACAGTGGAGTGAGGGTGTTGGGTTTAGCTCATGCACTACCCCCTTGCACAATCTCAGCCCTCATATTTCAGAGGTAGAGACCAGACAGAAAGTCAGAGGCAACTCCAACAGACAGAAGGTGGAGACAGAGGGAGTAGGAACTAAGTTGATATTTGTACTGAAGAACAGTGGAGTACAGTACATGCTTTTATACTCACTACAGAGGTATAGTAATCAGAATCAGAACTGACATATGGAGACTTGTAAATTTTCAAGTAAAACTTCCTAGACAATGAATGAAGGGTAGAGAGAGGACATACAAATGGGTAACATAGAACATCCAAAAAAGGGAACAGTCCAGGCATTGGACCATGTGGTGCACACACTGCAGAGTACCTGACTGTGCACTGTCAGGGAGAAGTCCAACAGGAAGTCACATGACCCCTCAGAGAATGGCCTGCACAGTCTGGTGGGAGACCAGTACAAGTCCAACAACAGTTGGAGTGGAGATGGTTCATAAATGACAGAGGGTGGGTGGAGTTGGCATGGAGTGAGTGAATGACTGGCAGAAAAGGGTGTGGAGTAAGTGAGGACTTAGGATGAATGCACAGTCATGACAGAGAGCCATTTCTTCACAAAGGTATTGGTGCAGTGAGTCTAAGTCAACTGCATAATCATGAGCCCAGTTGGATGTGAGGTTGTGCTGTGAGTCAAAGTGTGGTTCAGTGGTGGAAACCAACCAAAACCAACACAAAAGACAATGAAAGCAAGTAGTGGTGTGCCTATGTAGTACCTAGATGGTAGAACCTTTGATTTGGGTGGGTTTTTTTGAGCTACAACACTCAAAGACAAGTGCTGAGGGTTGGGGGTGTGATAGATTGTGATGGGGTAGACTGCTGTCAGCCTACAGAAGGATGGATGATCACTTAATTTGATGCTCTGAGCTGCACTGAGCTCAGGGAGGACTTGGAGTGAAGTATATTGATGATAGACAATGATAAGTGAAGTAGACAATAGTTAGACCCTCAATAAAGTCTCAACTATTGAAGCTGCTGAATGAATTACTGAGTGATGATAAAATGCAAGCAAGATGGGCTCTCTGATGTCTTCTTCTTATTCAGCTCTCTAAGTACAGTGATTTATATACAGTACAGGGGTGTTGCCTATGGAAAACAAGGTGCAAACACTTGGGAAGTGATTGGTAACTGATAAGTAAGGAATGTAAGCAATGGGTAGTCATCTTAGAAAGCATTGGTAAGCATTGGTAAGGATAAGTAAGCAAAAAAGCAAAGAATCAGTAAGCAAGGTCAAAAGATTGGTAAGTATTGGTAATAGGTGAGTCAAGGACAGTCAGAATGTCAAAGTATGAGTCAAGTAGCATCAGGAACTGGGAAAGCACACTGGAAATGCATTAGGGGAGGCTATGCATGTCACATCTTGAAGAGATTGCTGCTAGGCCAAGGTGGGATGACAGAGAGGCAGCACTGATCTGATGCCAATATAATACATCCAAAAGTGGACAGGGTGAGTCAGATGTCAACAGGGGTCAAGCTTTGGGGGTCTGTGGGGTGACAGGAGCATAGAGGATCACAACTTTCCCCCCCAAACCATCCTCTCAGTGAAGCAAATAAAAACTTCATGAATGAGGCTCTGTTGGAAGAGAGGATGAAGAGGGAGCATCTTCTGCTGTATCTTGCAATAAGGAGGCAAGATGTGCATCATGCTCATCATGGATGCAATCAGGGAGAGTGGAGAACAGTAGATTATACTGTAGCTGTCACAATTTTGGAAGAATGATGGATGAGACTGGTATAAAGATGTTGCAGGGAGCAGGGAGGAAGGATCCATATGCTTCTTGGACTGGAGAGACTGAAATAACTACATAAGACCTTTCTAAGTGAGTGACAGACCTGAGGTGACCAAAGAATGTCCTCCTAGAGGTCATACTGACAAAAAGAATGCACTGTCCAAGCTGGATGGGCTGAGAGGGGGCAGATGAGGATGGGATGTACCAGGATGCTTCAGGATGGAAGCTGGTAGGAACTCCTGGTAGATATATGTAGCCATGGTCCCTAGCAAAGGGGACAAGCAAGATGATTGATGTGGAGGTGGTGTCATAGTCATGTCTTGACCCTGGCCAGACTCAGCCTTGTATTCATTCAGTCCAGCCTTGGCCTTGCCAATCCCATATCTCCAGTTAGTCTAGTGCAGTGAACACTGCTTTGCAGTGTGTGTCACTTCAGTTAAGCCCTGCCCAGTCTTGTCCCTGATCTGCCCTGTCCTGGTCTCCATCATCTTTGTCATACATTACTAATACTTGTCTTACCAATTGTCTTAGCAATCTTTGCAAGAACAACACTACTGGTCTCTGTACTATAGCTACTTCTAGTATATAAAGTCTTAGATACTTGGCCTGTACTCCCTCAGTCTGAAATCAACAAAGTTACTCTGATAACCTTGCCTTGGACTTGGACTTGGACTGAGACCCATGCAAGGGAATAGTGCTGTAACCTCAGTTGCCAAGTCCAACCAGTCCACCTCTCTGTATCCTTGTCTTTCCTCCTGATCCCAACCCCTCAGCCTTGTGCCTGCTTTGCTCCCCAGTCCAGACTCAACCTGGACATCATGAACTTGACAGGTGGCCATATTAGAAGAATTAGTGAAATGAGCATCTTTTGGAGGGAGTGCTGTAGAAACATGTGGAGTGTGCAGATCCTCTCCAATTTTGGAAGGTAGAATTGTGTGGCTGAGCACTACATGTGAGTGTGGGAATGGTTCCAGTATCTGCAGAAATGGTGGAGATATGTCAAAAACTGGAATGCTGTACATGGGTGCTTAAGAATTTTTATTGGTGCTTAACTCACTTCCTTCCTTTTTCTTTGGCATTGATGACTTTTTCTAGTGCAAGGGATGACTGCTGACATTTCTGGCTGTCCTTCTTCACATGAGGGCTATGATCTTCATCTCTATTCATCAGCTGTATCCATGTCCACCTCACCAAACACCTTTGGTGTGTGGCAGCACTCAGGGAAGACCAAGATATTAGGGTGGTAACCCTTATTGGTGAAGAAGGGTGATACCCTGGTCATAGTGCTAGGTGCATTGTTGTAAGCAAATTCAGCCAATGGTAGTAACTCAGCCCAGTTATCCTGTTGGTAGTTACAGTAGACCTGTAGATATTGTTTGAGGGTCTGATTGGTGCACTCTGTCTGACCATCCCCCTCTGGGTGATACCCAGAGGTGAAGTGTAGTCACATGTCCAGAGCCTTACCAAGGGACTGGAAGAAGTGGGATATGAATTCTGATCCCTGGTCTGAGGTCACATGGACTGGTACACCATTGTGGGGAGCAGGTATCTGCTACCTAGTATGGGAATGTGGGCTCCAGCCTAGGGATAGGCAATCTGAAGGGTGAGTTTGACCCAAGGGGAGTCACTCTAGCAATAGGAGGGTGATAGGAATGAATGCAACTGAGTCATGCAAGTCACTTGACCTGTAAACAGAAAGCGCAGTGGATTAGGGAGTGCACAGGCCTCAGTAGCTACATGGGGAGTATGTAACTATGAACTAAGTGATGTCAAAAGTCAAAAGAGCAACAGAAAATGATGGAAATTGACAGAGATTGATGTAATGATGGCCATGAGGCCAGTATAGCATCAGCAATCAAAAGAGCAACTAAAATAAAGCAAGTGCAAGGAAGCACAAGTGTCCTGAAGGGAAGTGAACAATAGTACAGTGAGAGTGACAGAAACATGCTTACATAACCCATAGTGCAGACCTGAAGAGCATGAGTGGGCAGGTGCAGGTGCCCTGAAAACAGCTGCAAGTGTCAGAACCTCATTGCATTGGCCAGGGGGAGTGTCTAGAGGTCATGCGACAGCAGGAGGAGTGGTGCAACTGGACAGGGTAGAGTATTAGGCAACCTGGAGCCCAGAGTGTGTCAAAGATGCTTGAGAGGGGTCATGTTTGCATTGCTTTTGTCACCAATCCTATAGCCACTTAGTAGACCTCCAATTAATGCTATACATACACTCCTAGTGTAGGGAGATCCCTCTCCCCACACCATGCTTGGAGAATATGTACATGAGGAAGAGCTTGGCAAGCTCAGGGGCTGTGATGGTGTTGTCAGTAGGTATGAAGATGGCTTGCTTTGAAAGCCAGTTGACTATGATGAGGATGGCAGTAAAGCCAGTTGAGGCTGGGAGTTGCTCTATGAAATCCATTGAGATGGAACTCCATGGCTTCTCTGGCACAGGGAGTTGTTTGAGTAGGCCATAAGGCTGGTGGTGGGGTACCTTGACCTGGGCACAGGTAGTACAGGACTGGACATAGTCTTTGACAAATGTCCTTAGGCTGGGCCAGGTGTATTCACACTGGATGAGTTCTAGGGTTCTGTTTTGGCTGAAGTGGCCAGACAAGGGGTGATCATGTTTGAACCTCAAGACATGAAGGCAAAGGTTGTTAGAGTCTGGTACCACTTCAGGTAACCATCCAGCCTAATAGCCTCCCAGACCAAGGCCTGCCCAGGGACATCTGGTCATGTCCCAGGGTGATGCAGATTTTTAGGCCCTGGGACAGATGGGATTTCCCACATAGCCATCCATTCAAATGCAATTATTTGGGATGTCCCAAGACTGCCTTGGGTGGCAGGGGTCCCTATTCCTGAAAGTGCAGCTTATATTAACATTGAAATAGCTGCAGAAATCCTAGCCCCCTTGCTCATCTGACAGGTTTAATCCACAAAGTATCCTTTGACCAATACATCCCCTCCCATCCCACCATGCATAGTAGTATACAATAGTACTTTTCATGTACATCTTTGCAATGTTGATTCTGCTGTATTGGGACATCTTGCTAGTTGCCAGGGGGATGACCCACCTGGGTCTCTACATTTGCCATGAAAATTGCAATAATACATTCAATCAATTTGTGTCTATACCTCAAGCAATTTGTACCATACGAAGGAAGAAGTAAATGGTTTTTGAACACTTGTGTGACAAATCAATATCTCAAAGTCCCCCACATAGAACATGGTGTTGGTCACCTTTGCAACACCATCTGCAGAGGGCAGAATGTCCCAGATTAGCCTCTGAGGTTGTCATGGGGCATTGTGCTGGTCTGAAAAGGTAACTTAGGAGGATGTGCCATCATAGCCCCCTGAGGCTGGGATGGGACATCCCACTGACTTTCATAAGGGGACTTGGGATGTCCCACAGCAGCCTCTGAGGCTACTTTGGGACATCCCACCCTCCCCTTTGCCAACCAGTGGGATGTCCCACAACAGCCTCCAAGCCTACATTGGGACATCCCACCCTTCCCACTGCCAACCAGTGGGATGTCCCACAACAGCCTCTAAGCCTACATGGGGACATCCCACTCTCCCCTCTGGCAACCAGAGGGATGTCCCAAAACAGCCTCTAAGGTGTTGAAGTAGTAATCTGCAGTAATCCTACAAGCACCATAGAGAATCCAATGCAAGGTAGCTCCATGGTCAGAGCAGCTGCTTGACACTGAGAGGGCCCTGGCTCAATGCTAGCTCTGGTCACATTTTCATCAGGTTAGGAGCTGCAGCTGGAACCCATGCATGCTCAGTACAATGGGTCATGCAGCATCCTTAGTAAGTCCAGATCACATGAGTTACATGGACACAAGGGGACTGATAGTAGGCCTCCTGGAAATACAGCAGTAAATCCTGATCCATCACATGATACAAGGTCAAAAAGCAATCAAACCATTTGCATGACCCTAGGGGGTGTGCACTGTTTTTGCACTCCAAAAGTGGCCAGATGAAGGGACCACATTGGAGACGGTGCATTCTGTGCATTAACTTCATGGAGATTTGTTCCCACAGTGCTAGTATAAGCCCCCAAGCTACTGACATTAGTACCCAGACCATATGGCTCAGTGGTTGCAGCACCTGGTAAACACCTGGGAGGACACTGGTTCAATCTTAGGATTGGTCACATTTTCCTCATAAGGCTACTTTGGGACATCCCTCCCCCCCTCTGGCAAGCAGTGGGATGTCCCATGACAGCCTCTAAAGCTACATTGGGAAATCCCTCCCCCCCTCTGGCAAGTAGTGGGATGTCCCATGACAGCCTCTAAGGTTACATTGGGACATCCCTCCCCCCCTCTGGCAAGCAGTGAGATGTCCCACAGCAGCCTCTAAGCCTACATTGGGTCATCCCACCCTCCCCTTTTCCAACCAGTGGGATGTCCCACAACAGCCTCTAAGCCTACATTGGGGCATCCCTCCCCACCACCTGGCCAGCAGTGGGATGTCCCTCCCCACCACCTGGCCAGCAGTGGGATGTCCCTCCCCACCACCTGGCCAGCAGTGGGATGTCCCTCCCCACCACCTGGCCAGCAGTGGGATGTCCCACAGCAGCCTCTATGGCTAATTTGGGACATCCCACCCCCCTGTCTGGCAAGATGTCCCACAACACCCTCCACATAATACAAGGCCAAAATGCTATCAGACCATTTGCATGACCATAGGAGGCATGCACCCTTGTTGCACTCCAAAAATTCCCAGACTGAGGGACCATGTTGGAAATGGTGTATTTTGTGCACTGCACTCTACATAGTCTCGTTCCCACATTACTGGTTTATGCCCCATGCTACTGATGCTATCACCTAGACAATATACACAGCTGAACAGTCAGAGCACCACTTCAGTCAACCCCCTTTGGAGACCTATTAGGTCTACATATTTCTACAGATGTATATACCTATGAGGTCTTGACAGGTCAGGTATCCCCAACCACTGGCAGGGAAAGTTTTTCCTCCAGCACCATGCCTGGGGATTCTCCAGGCCCCCTATGGATTTCTCCACAAGTAATATATGTTTCCCCAAATATGTCAGAGTGACTGGGGTCCAGATGGGCCTTTCTCCAGCTGAAATAGGGTCTCCATTGGACTTTCTCCATGCCAATAAGGACCCAAATGAGGGTTTCCCCAGCTGAAATAGAACCTCCATTGGACTTTCTCCATGCCAAAAGGGACCTAAATGAGGCTTTCAGCAAATGGGTTGGGAGAATCTCCTAGCAGTTATGGGGAATCTCCAACAAAGTGTGGGGAATGTCCAAGTGGGTTGGGAGAGTCTCTAAGCAGGTGTGGGGAATCTCCAAGTGAGTTGGGAGAATCTCCAAGCAGGTGGGGGGAATCTCCATGCAAGTGTGGAATTCCAGACTGTGGCTGTGCAACAACATGAATCATGTTACTACTCATTCATTCCTCAATGGAATGGTCTGTATTTCGGTAGGTGAACTGGTCTACATAGTATCTACATCATGTCCAAAGAACAACCAATCAAAATCTCTGGTTTCTGGGATATACAAGGATTGAAAAAAAGCCAGAAAACATCACACCATGCATCCCTCACTGGGCACATTCCATATTTAATACCTCAACTGGATTCCCCATGTCTACATCCATCTATTTGCAAGATTTCAAGGCAGTCCATTGGGAACTGAGTGAACAGGAAGCCAATTACACATCCCAGATGTGTCAGAAAACCCCAAAAAGTGCAAATAAAATTGTGGAGATTGCTAAAACATATCAAAAACATTTCATTGCTCACTCCCCAGTGAGGCTATGACTACCAGAATTGAGGTGTGACATGGTGGGGCATGCCCCATGAGATTAGCACCATGTCCCTTGCAGTTGCATCCCCTCAAAGTGACAGAAATGTGATATGCTCCAATGGTACACTTTGCAATGCTCATCACAAAGCTATAAATCACTACTAGACTTGGTGTTCAGATGTGCCCATTTGCATTTCTGAGGCTTTGAGATGGTGCTACTGCAGGGCACATGGTGCTAATCTCATGGGGCATGCCCCACCATGTCACACCTCAATTCCAGTAGTCATAGCCCCACAGTGACCAACACCATGTTCTATGTGGGGGACTTTGAGATATTGATTTGTCACACAAGTGTTCAAAAACCATTTACTTCTTCCTTCATACAGTACAAATTGCTTGAGGTATAGACACAAATTGATTGAATGTATTATTGCAATTTTCATGGCAAATGTAGAGACCCAGGTGGGTCATCCCCCTGGCAACTAGCAAGATGTCCCAATACAGCAGAATTAACATTGCAAAGATGTACATGAAAAATACTATTGTATACTACTATGCACAGTGGGATGGGAGTGGATGTATTGGTCAAAGGATACTTTGTGGATTAAACCTGTCAGAGGAGCAAGGGGGCTAGGATTTCTGCAGCTATTTCAATGTTAATATAAGCTGCACTTTCAGGAATAGGGACCCCTGCCACCCAAGGCAGTCTTGGGACATCCCAAATAATTGCATTTGAATGGATGGCTATGTGGAAAATCCCATCTGTCCCAGGGCCTAAAAATCTGCATAGCCCTGGGACATGACCAGATGTCCCTGGGCAGGCCTTGGTCTGGGAGGCTATTAGGCTGGATGGTTTGGAGAAACTATTCAGCCTAAATGCTTATGAAAAATAGTTACCTGAAGTGTCCAGTACATAGATTCTTCCATCTAGGCAGAGGAAGCTGGTGTCATTGACTGACCACTGGGAATCCAATGTATCTGAGAACTGGACTTGGGCAACCAGGTCTGAGGGTAGAGCTGAGAGGATATCACTATGAAGTTTCTCTATGTCCATCAGTGCAACAGCATGTAGGACCAGGTATTCAAGGTAGGTGGCATGCAGGGAGGTGGTTAGTTGTTCCTGCATGAAGACCAGTCTCAGGTTCTGTGGGTTGACCTGGGCATAGTCATTATCCCCCTCTTTGGGTTAGACATCCCATTGTCTAGTTAGGGCATCAGGCTTAGCACCAGGTTTACCAGGTCTGAACTGGATAACCATATTGAACTGTGACAAAAACCCAGACCAGTGCACCTGGCACTGGGTTAAAACCTTTGAGGTGGAGAAATACTCCAGGTTCTGATGATCAGTGACAACATCAACCAGTACTGCAGATCCTTCTAAGTAGTGCTGCCATGTCCAGAATGCCTTGAAGATCACAAGTAATTCCTTATCATGAGTGTCATAATTTAGCTCCAGGGCTGTTAAGGTGTGAGAATAGAATGCATCCAGCCAGATTTGACCATCACCAGTGGTGATGGTCAAAATACCAGCTATGGCATAGTCAGATGCATCAGTCTTGACAGTAATAGGAGCATCCAAGGAAAAGTGAGTGAGGACCAGGGCAGTAGTGAAGGCCTGCTTGAGTTTATTGAAAGACTGGCAGCACTCCTCAGAGAAGTTCCAGGGAGCACCTCTGCATGTCAATTGGGTTAAAGGTACCACTATGTCCAAGTAGTTGAAAATGAACCAGTGATAGAAATTGGTGAAGCCCAGGAAGGACTGAATGTCCTTTACCTTCCAGGGCTCAGGCCAGTTGCAGATAGCTTTGACTTTTTCTAAGGACATGGTAAGGCTGGTCAGGGACAAGTGGTAGCCCAGATATTCCACAGAGTCTGATTGAAATTTGCACTTCTCCAGTTCGGCATGCAGGCCATGCAACCAGAGCTGGTGAAGGACCTCCCAGATGTGCTGCTTGTGAAAAGACTCATCTCTGGAATAGATTAAGATGTCATTGAGGTAGATGATGATGCAGATATCTAGCATATTGTCAAGTTCATGGAGTCCAGTGTGAGTCAAAGTGTGGTTCAGTGGTAAAAACCAACCAAAACCAACACAAAAGACAAAAAGAGAGAGTGGTGGTGTGCCTATGCAGTACCTAGATGGTAGAACCTTTGATTTGGGTGGGTTTTTGCAAGCTACAACACTCAAAGATGAGTGCTGAGGATTGGGGGTGCTCCTGACAAAGAGGGAGCAAGAATGCAATAGAAAGCAATAGGGTAGACTGCTGTCAGCCTACAGAAGGATGGATGGCAACTTAATTCAATGTCCTGAGCTGCACTGAGCTCAGGGAAGACTTGGAGCAAAGTATATTGATGATAGACAAGGATAAGCAAAGTAGATGATAGTTAGACCTTTAATAAAGTCTCAACTATTGAAGCTGCTGAATGAATTACTGAGTGATGAGAGAATGCGAGCAAGAGGGGCTCTCTGACATCTTCTCTTCTGTTTTGCTATCTAAGTACAGTGATTTATATACAGTACAGGGGTGTTGCCTATGGAAAACAAGGTGCAAACACTTGGTAAGTGATTGG
>NW_026261122.1:0-20688 GCF_024613125.1 Pisolithus orientalis | reverse complement strand
TGCGTAGCAAGTTACACTCCTTCGTGGTCCATCGTCTGATGCGCGTTACAGATTGCGGGAATTACCTTGCTTCGGGTGCTTCTAACGTCAGCATGTCGGAGTGCGACATGACATGCACGGGAATGCCTCTGAGTTTTGTGGTGCTGGGGACCGACTGAATATTTACTGGAGTGGTGCTCAACCTCCTCCACTGCCTATCGTCGTCCCCAGCGTTGGCAACTGGATGTCGCTCGGGTGCTATAAGTAAGTAATACGTGGCTCCGTAGAGTTCACGAATTAACATTTCACTAGTGACTCTGCGACAGCGAGGGCTTTGCCAAATGCTGTGGGTGTAACCGGGCAGGTTACGGTCGAGTCATGCACTGCAGCATGCCAGGGCGCTGGGTATCAATATGCAGGGGTTGAATACGCCGATGAATGCTGTGAGTGACGTTGTTCATGCTAGGCTTCCATAAATGTTGAGGCGTAAGAGAACAGACTGTGGAATGACTCTGGATAATGGTTCCGGACCAACGCCCGAATCGGGTTGCGACATGACCTGTGCTGGAAATTCTTCCGAGTATTGTGGAGGTCCTGACCGTCTCAACCTGTACAACTACACGGGAACGCTGACAACCACGGAAAACGCTGGCGGTGGAACTGGCTCAGAGTTTTTTGTTACGCCCAATCTCTCTGGAAATTGGACCTATAGCGGCTGCTATGTGGATAATGCTAACGGACGAGTCCTTGGAGACGAGTTGGACAGCAGTTCCATGACGGTTGAAAGCTGCACTGCTCACTGCACCGCAGACAATTTCACTATTGCGGGCCTCGAGTATAGTACGCAATGCTGTGAGCCTTGTTCATCGACCTTATACATATGCATGTGCTTTTACTGACGCTTTTGCTTAGTTTGCGGGAACGAACTGATCGATGGTGCAACAAAAGCACCTGACAGTGATTGCAACATGGCATGCGGGGGAAATGCATCGTGAGTAGGACATTTCTCCATGTCCTGAGAGGTGGCTAATGTCGAGCAGGGAGGCATGTGGCGCAGGAAATCGCTTATCCGTTCTACTCTTCTACAGGGATTATCACAATACTTCCTGTACCAACTGTACTGGAATCGGGGCTCCCAGGCCAATGGGTGTATCAGGGTTGTCTTTCGTGAGCGTTACCTCCGTCTGCGGCGATTTTCATGGCCATTTATAAAATCTAGTGAACCGGCTCCCGGATCACACTATTTCCCCTACGAGAATGATTGGACCAACAATAACACAGTTGAGGCTTGTCTGAACCAATGTGCTGCCTTGGCTACCCAGCAGCTGGGTTGGAATATGGCGAGCAATGCTGTAAGTTCTGATCTGTCCTCTTTGAGGCAATAAAATGACGATCGGGAATAGTCTGCGGGGACGTCAGCGATGTAGTTGATGGCACCTTTGTCTCGGACTCCGAATGCAATATGCCTTGCTCGGAGACCCAATTCATCTTTGCGGTGCAAATAATCTAATGGTCCACCTACTACTGGAACGGAACGATGAACGTCTGCACACCCAGATAATATTGGACGTTACGAGGCAAGCGCTACATAATATGCTTCCCGGAATGGCCTCTTTTGACCTTTCTCCACCAGTTCCTGATTGGTGGTTTGGTGGTTCCACTCATCGCTGACGGTCGGAATCAACAATAAGGTCACGTTCCTCGAAAAATATCCGACCTCAGAATTTGCGAACTCTACTGGAGCTTACGAGCTGGACATAAGTCTAGTAGACAACTATTTGTTGGCCTGGCGTGAGATGCATGTCAAGTCAGACGTATTCTGTTCGGGCAGTATCATCCTTCCAGACAAGAGTGCACGTCAAATTAACGTAGGAGGGTGGTCACTTGAATCCACTTACGGAGTCAGGTTGTATACCCCCGACGGTCAGCCAGGTGTCAATGGGACGAATGACTGGGAGGAAAACGCGAAACGAACTAACACTCCAGGTTCGTCTTTCCATAGAATATAGATCTCTGGAATTCATCTCTTTATAGAGAGGTCGCTGGTACCCAACAGCGATGATGATGCCCAACGGAAGCATTCTCGTGGGTCGGGGGTGAGACTGGTAGCAATGGTCCTCCTCAACCGAGTCTGGAAGTCCTGCCCGCGCCACCGGGAGGTGACACAGTCATCACTCTCGATTATCTGCAACGCACGGATCCAAATAATCTGTATCCATTCTTGATGGTTCTTCCAAGTGGTCGTTTCTTCATTGGTAATGTCTGTGTGGATTGACGCGATAATTACTAAACTCTGTTTTAGGATATTACAACGAGGCGCGCATATTGGACCCCGTCACATTTGATACGGTGACAGTCTTACCGAATATACCTGGGGCAGTCAACAATTTTCTGGCGGGGCGCACGTACCCGATGGAGGGAAGTGCCGTCTTACTCCCCCAGCATGCTCCATACACGGACACAATAGAAATATTGATATGTGGTGGTTCAACCCCCGGAGCAGCTATAGCTTTGGATAACTGCGTCACCATTACCCCTGAGGCGTCAAATCCCACTTGGACAATTGAAAGGATGGTGCGTTCTTCCTTTAATACGTAGCTTGGTGATAATCAATGTCTGTGCATAGCCATCAAAGCGAGTGATGCCTTGCATGGTCACATTACCGGATGGGTAAGTAGAGAAATACTACGCCATTACGATGTCGTGTACTGAAAACGACTTTAGGACGTACATGATCTTAAATGGTGCCCACCAGGGTGTCGCTGGGTTTGGCCTTGCCTCCGATCCTAACCTCAGTGCTCTCCTCTACGACCCTTCTCAGCCAGTTGGTCAACGCATCTCTATCTTGAATTCGACGATTGTCGCAAGGTTGTATCACTCCGAAGCGACCCTTCTTCCTGATGGCCGAGTTCTCGTGTCTGGTTCGGACCCTGAGACGAACTACCCGAACGGCACCGCTGTCTACCCTGAGGAGTTCCGTATTGAAGTATATATTCCTCCGTACCTTAACCAAGGGTTCCGCCAACCTGAATTCACCATTGCGGAGACGGACTGGGCTCTTGGGGGACAATACGATATCGTCGTTACCCTCTACCAGGGAACAACATCCACAATGCAGGTGTCTCTCATTGCAGGTAGGCATCGTCACAGTCGTGTATTATGGCCTTCCTCACTCGATTGACACATTGGTTGCCACTTTCAGCTTCCTCCAGTACTCACGGGAATGTTATGAGCGGTGGTCGCATAATCTTCCCCGAGTTTTCGTGTTCCGGGAACAGCTGTACAATCACAGCTCCTCCCAACGCGTTTGTCTGCCCTCCAGGCTGGCATCAGCTGTTCATCCTCGATGGGCCAACACCATCTCATTCGGCATGGGTACGCATCGGAGGCGACCCAGCCCAGCTGGGCAATTGGCCAGACTACCCGGATTTCACCACGCCAGGTGTATGATCGCGGCGCAAAAACTGGAGTACCCACTGTCATTATTCACGTATATATTGATTTCTATTTTTGTGTCGTGTTAGTCTTGTGTACAGCGAAGCGTCGTTGGTTTTCCAAGTCATTAAGTTTAAGTACTAAATAGCCGATACTTCTTGTCAACTGGTGTCAATTCTTTGTGTGCAAATGAACAGAAGCTACGTATGTAGTTACAAAAACCCGTTGTAGACAGCAAAAGTGCTGGGGGGGGGGCATGAGGGCAGTCCGCCAGTCTAGGATTCGGTGGACAGCCAATAACCTGCGGCGAAGTCACCTGTCACCAGGTCTTGGGACGTCAAGAAGTAGCTCACCTGTTAAGGGGGCTACGTGCATTGTGAATTGCAGTCTACGATGTGCAGCGCATTGGTGCATGTGACGAAGGTTGATCCGAAGTTTCCGGATTGAGTGGCTGTTGTTCGTCCGGGTCACTCAATTGGCCCTCCGTGTTCCAGCAACATCGACAGAGGGTCTCAGCGCATCGCTGTCCTATTGAGGGAAGGTCATGAAGTATGAAGAAACTTAGTAAGATTGGGTCCTACTGGTCGTCGTGAAATTAAAACAGATGCGGGACAAGATGTCGCAGCACAAAACAGCGCAAAACGCGCCAACGGAGTGGTCCATCACTAGTAGTATGTATTCCTTGCTTTGTTCCTGGACGTATCCTGGTGCTATGTAGAGTAGCACGGCCACGGATGCAAGGGTGTTATGCGTCTAGTTTGATTAGGTTATCATAGGTAACTCTTACGATCGAAAACGATGTACTGCGAATATAACAAGTTTCGAAGATCGAGATTCGATAATACTCAAACGTGAAACAGTGCATTACTGTAATTTATTAGAGCGTGCTATATCTCCCCTAAGGATTCCAAGCGCAAGACTGGACCATTGGATACGTTAGAGGGAAGGGCTCTCCTCTGCGTTGGTATGTCCACACCGCACATGAAAGACTCAGACACAGCACTCAGATAAACATCTAGAAATACATCGTCAACACATCATGCTTACATTCCACGCAAGTTGATCCGCCACTCTAAAGATTTAAAGGTCACAGAATACGTGGTATTAGGTGTCCGCCCATATGACACCCATCTTGTTTCCAAAGGATTCTATAGCCTATCGTTGGTGTCGCACGAATGACTCAGCCAAAGGTATCAGGGCAACTAGAACCATCCTGTCAAATCCGTTATGAGCGGCCCAGCCAACATCAAAAGGACTGCACGAAAGCTCACCACATCAATTGGGTCTTCTTCGCCATCTTCATCGAGTGGTTCCCAAGGTGCATCCACGTCAACCCACCTGCCCACACGACGACAAAAGCATCAGTCTGGTCACCTGCGTATATCACGAGGAGACGTAAGGAGTACGCACAGTTCCTCTTCGCTGCTTCTTCCATGTTGTTTTTGGTCTCCGTTTCTAAATATCTTCTTTATCCAGCCTCCACGCTTCTTTAATCCATATAGCGGTGTAAAGACATATTCTCCCTCTTTACTAGCACCCTTTCTAAGGATTCCTCGAGAGGCATCGGTCCACCAGTCAATTCCCGTGGAGAAGGACGCGTTAGGCCCGAGCGGCGCGACAGAAGGAATTATGGGAGCAGAAGCGATGAGGGCTAGGGATATCTTCTCGCCACCTAATCTCTCCTCGGTCAGAGATCGCAGACATCCGGTTAGTAGAAAGGATGAGCACGATCTCACTCTTATCCGATAAATACAGCGAAAATGCAGGGCAGGTGAACACACTCGTGACGAGGTACATATCCGCAAGAGCGGGGATGTGGTATAATTGTTCAAGAACAGCGGAAGGTGGGAAGTATTCCATCCTGGGACTGTGCATGACTAGGAGGGCGTCCCTCTTTCCCTGCGAGAACTGGAAGTCGGCTTTAAGGGAAGCGGTTGCAAGGCCCATTATGTCTCTGCACCACAACCAAAGTTGTATGACAAACCATCGGTAAGATGGAGGGCTGTATACTCACATACCAGGCGCTACTGAAAACGCCCTCTTTTGCGCCCCCGAGGAGGATATGATGAAATCATCTTCCACTGGACCAGCAACGGGCGGATGCTGCTGGAGCTTGAGCCTAAGTGTTGGATCGATTTTGTCCAACGTTTCTTGGAACTCTGCTTCATAAACGTTGCCATGTACCTCTAATTCGCCCGTCACGCGATCTAGTTTGCCAAACGCCCCTACCTATGTCGTGTGAGCATAAGTTATTGGATACCGTGAAAGATAACGAAGAAGATGAGATGAGATATGTAGGTTGATCGGCGGCATCGCAATCACTCCGGGACAAACCTTAATAGCAATTGGCGGGTCCCAGTTCGCCCACTTTGACGTGGCATCACGAATGAGATCGACGTATTTGCGTTGAAGAGGTGACATGGAGATTGTGCACGTGTGAGATGGTAAGTGATCGAGTTTGACACCAATATTCAAGCTGGGGTATTGTGCAAGCGACTCTTGAGATATCGTCGAATCAGGAAATGGACGGGTACTGTATTAGTGCCCACCTTAATACTGAGCCGCAGTGGAAAGGTGCTGTGAAAGGCGCGGATGCTTTTCCGGTGACCTCGAGGCCGAACCCCAAGGCACGAGAGAGGTACGGCAGCGAAAGCGTGATCATGACATGATCAGCACCCTGCCAAGTGGTCTGGTAACACCGCGTTCCTGTGGCGGTGGTCTTAACAACGACTCATGGGGCGAGTCCTACTAGTAGTAGTACAACCAAGGAACAATAGATAACTTTGATAGTAGGTAGTATAGCTCTATTAGTGTGGCTGTGCAACACGTGTGGCAGAGTTTGTGTTGTCCTGATGGAAGTCTCTTGTTCGCGATGTTCAACGTTCGTTCTTCCATTTTTCGCCTAGGGTCAACCAGGTGCATATGACGTTGGAAAGTATCGCCAGCCAGCTCAATCATTTTGCCAAAATTGTAGGCGAACCTGCCACTTCCGCCGTATGCGGATAGTCGTTGGCGGCGGAAAATGTCTCACAGTCCCAGGCTGCCAGCACGTTCGTTGACGTGTTCTACTGGCCTTCAGCCCTCGTGCGCCAGAATGGATAAACCACGGTCATTCATTGGCTGACGGCCATCGGCCACTTCCTATCGTTCAAATATGTCTACCTCCGTGTTAGTCGTGTTGCTACATTATCCAAGATCAACCCGCTATCCTGGAGCAGTATAAGATATCACTCCCTCAAAAGAAAACTGATAGGCGATCCATCCCATCGGTTGATGTCGCCACTTGCCTCTTTCCGTGCCCCTCTCCTCGTCGGTGGGGTCGTTGCCCTCTATTACAGAAGGTACGTTCTCTCCTAGTACACACGCTCTGGGTCTGCTTACTGGTTCTCGCCGGATGCAGATCCTTGGGAAAAGCTATCGAGTACTATACTGGATCGTCGCTGAGCGCCGCATGTCTTATCCTCGCGGGCTCCCTTGCTGTGGTACTGGTTGCCTTGCACAGTGCACTTCATCCCTACTTCAGGTTCATATGGCATTGTATTCCCCGCTCGCTCGGCAGTGCCGATCAGAGGACTCGTTTGGATAAGGTTTGTGCAAACTTCATTGCCATATCGTCGACACCTGACAGTTCCCTTGATTTTCAGTTCTACGCCGGTCAAGCAGACGTCTATGATACTACCCGCAGTAAATTGTTACGTGGCCGTAACACGATGCTTAGCCTGACCGCAAGCCACCTCCGCGCCGTCCGGGAAAGACACCCTGGACATCCACTTGTCTGGGTCGATATTGGTGGCGGTACAGGTAACCCTTCATTTCCCGCGTGGAGTGGGAAATTGAGCGTTGTGTAGGACACAACATCGAGCTCATGAACAAACACTTTCCTATTTCGTCATTCGACGCTGTCTACTTGGTTGATCTCTGCAAGCCGTTATTGGACATCGCCCGGGAAAGGTTCACAAGAAAAGGCTGGACGAATGTTACTGTTCTCCAGCAGGATGCTACCGAATTTTCTCTCCCCGAATGGGCGCACAAGGAAGCTAAAGGCAGCGTCAATGTTGTCACTTTAAGCTACTCGCTTTCAATGGCAAGTCCCAAGTTACCACGGTCAATCTGACTGATACTACATTTGCTTATGCCTGATATAGATTCCCAATTTCTATGCCCTTCTTGATCGTATCGACTATGTCTTGTGCCCCGAGACGGGTCTCGTTTCTGTTGTCGACTTCTATACTTCAGGAAAACAACCGTCGTTGCACGAGAAGGCGATTGGAGGGACCAGCAAGGAATGTGGCTGGCTTAGTCGGTGGTTCTGGCAGATTTGGTTTGACTTTGATCACGTGTCCTTATCACCCCACCGAAGAGATTATCTCGAGTACAAGTTTGGAACGGTAGGTCATGATGGTGTTTGCGATACTATCTCATGGTTTATACCTATAGGTCAAAACGTACAACGGCAGGAACCGCTTCGTCATTCCCTTCATCGTTAGGATGTAAGCTGTCTCCCACATTCCCATAGCCCACTGACGGTCACCGCAGACCATACTACATCTGGCTAGGTCGTTCCCGCTCGTGTGACGTATCACGGTTCTGTCACGCTTTTGAGGTCGAGGGTGGAAATGTCATTGGGAATTGCTCCCCCTCCCCCTTTGCAGTTGTCAAGGACAGCGAGGCCATCCCCCCTCTGGAGATTGGAAAACCAGTCATAGATAAAGTCATTCGTGCTGACGCGGTCATCAATATTACTCTGCCATTGAGTTCGTTCCATTATCAATTGGGCAAGGTGGGTTGTTGTTCCGTGAGTTGGTGTTGCGCGGAGCTCAACATTCTTTCAAATTCGATTGCTGTAGCCTTGGAGATTACCCTATTATGAGCAGCCTGTACACAGAGAATTTAGAACATTCATCTATTCGTTCACATGGGTACGTTATTCATAGCTTCCGGTGGACAAGAACTCGTGTCATGACTTGGAGTAAAGGAGGACCCTTTCGAAGACATGAAATACCTGGATTTGGGGCGTGAGGACTCGATGCTTGTCATCACCTCCGCCGGTGACAACGCGCTACACTATGCAATAGCTGCGCAACCCAAGCGAGTGAGTGAGCTTATCGTTATTATTCCCTGCTATTCTGACGTTTGTAGATTCATTGCGTAGACATGAATCCCTGGTAGGTTTGGACATCCCGCAGGTGAACTCCTTCTGAATCTATGCGATAATACAGTCAAGGGCACCTTCTCGAGCTGAAACTCGCCGCTATCAATACACTCGATTTCGAGGACTTTTTCGCACTTTTCGGAAAGGGCTGCCACCCCAACTTCCGGACACTCCTCGACTCTCGACTCTCGCCCCTTCTGTCCTCAATAGCATATCAGTTCTGGCATATTAACGACCAAACCTTCAGCTCCGCTTTCTACTTGAACGGGTACAGTGGCTGGGCTCTCCGTCTTGCCCAGTTCATATTCTCTCTTGCCGGTGTTTCGGCTGATGCTGAGGCTCTTTGTGAGGCTGGGAGTCTTGAAGAACAAGAGAGGATATGGAACGAAAAGCTTAAGCCCGTGCTGCTGAATCCAGTTGTCGTGGCCATACTCAAGAGTCCGATATTTTGCTGGAACGCGTTAGGTGTCCCGATGAATCAGAGAAAGATGCTACTAGAGGAAGGAAGTATTTACGAGTTTGTGAGGGATACATTCGATCCATTGGCCAAGAGTTGGAGTTTCCGAGATGGAGCGTACTTCTACCCACTCGTGAGTGTCGATGTTTTTGTTTTCTTTTGTGAATGTAACTCCCGATTGGATAGACACTGAGAGGACACTATACCCCAACCTCATGCCCTGCATACTTGACGCGGACTGGGTTTGAGACCCTGAAAGCTAACGACAGCAAAGCGACAGACGCGTTCAGGTTACATACGGAATCCATTTTCAAGTATGTGCCGTGCACTTCTTCTCCTCAGCTTTTCTAACATAAGCCAGCGTCCTCCGAGGATTGACTACCTGGTCGCTCACGCGTGCAGTCATAATGGACCATCTTGACTGGTTTGCCGAGGACTCGAAAGACGTAGACGACGAAGTTAGAGAACTTGCTAGAGTGCTTGCGCCGGGCGGTATCCTGTTATGGAGATCTGCTGGAAGGAGACCTTGGTATACTAGGGTGTAAGTTGTCCTTTCCTTTGATGTCCTTGTTGGCAGGTTGATGTCGACGGACGTTGTCTAGGTTTGAACGACATGGATTTGTTGTTACACCACTAGCGATCAGATCAGGCCCAGAAGTCGCACTGGATAGGGTCAACATGTCTGTTTTTTCTCATTTTTTGTTGGAACAGGGCTAATTGGCCGACATGTTCGATGACAGGTACGCATCCTTCTGCCGGGCCGTGAAACCGGTTTCATGATCGGGCGAACCCGCACGCCGCAAGAGCCGTAACTTTGTGTAAGGAGACGTATGATACCATTCGGAGAACATCGTCAACGAATCATTGATACCTTGGATACTGACATACAATCATGGGTCGTGACACAGGCACACTTTGGCCGACATACTAAGAGATTGGTACGGCATAAAAGGTGTACATGGGCGGGATAGGCCGGAATTTCTGTTGTAGATATACAAGTAGTATACCCTGGATCAGTGTCCTAAGCTGCCGATACGTAGTACCCCAAGTGAAGCTGTCGGCACACAATAATTCTTGAAATCCTTCCTAAGTCAAATAATTGTCCGGAGTCGAATTCCGCGGACTCGAGAGTCGAGACTCACTAGCACTCAATTCGGAGCTCATATCGTACCTTCTGTTGATGAGCTTCCAATTTGAACTTCAGCTTCATCGCTGCTGTCGTCACCATCTAAATCCAGTATAGGCCTGGTCATGAGTCAAGTCGCACGTCCGCCATACGCAACAGGATACCGTGAATATTGCTTCACGTTGCATCGTAAAGTCACCACACGAAGCTAAACCAGAACAAAGGAAAAATCAAGCCATGCCACCGGTATTAGCGATCAAGTTGCTAAGCTTCCAGAAATCTCCTAATTGACATCAATGCGCCCAAGTAGCGTTGTTCTCGCGATTCATTCAGCCACGTCCTGGTCCGCATCAGATCCCACTCATACGGGTACGGAACGCTGAATCGAAGCTGAGCGAGCTACGGCGACCGTCGGTCCAGATAGGTCCAGATTCTTCATTATCTGGGATAAGGAGAAACGTGTCGGCGGAAATCAATAATTAGAACATTGATGTTTGGGTATTATATTCCATCGAAAACTCCATCGAGAACACATCGGCTTCGGCGTGTGTTTGTGATGGGCAGGGAGGGAAGACATTTTCATCTAAACCAAATCCATCGTTTCATTGAAGTCCGATGCGGACCGGTCATGGAACGCTGTGCGTAGTCCTGGAGACGATTTTGTCATGAACCTGGCCAGAATCACAACGCTCACCATCGTCATCAGCATCCTCTGAGAAATCTAGTGTCAGAAATCGTCGCCAATATGACAGATTTGGGCATACATCAGGAAGCGAAAAAATGGTTTAAACCTGTTTAAACCTGTCACTGACTGGTCGTGACCGCGATTCTGTCATTCCCCGTTTCTCTGATGTATATCATTTCTACTGATCGGCCTGGCCAGAGAGGAGATCAGTGACAGCTTACTTGTTGGTTGCGTTCTTCTGTGCTGTCGGTGAGCATCGTAAAGCTGATCGGTTTTCCAGGATGCCCTCTTGATGGTCGCGATCGCTTGTGTGGCAGAGAAATTTTAATTTACCGGCGTACCGGTCGGTCGACGATCGATATGATCGATCTGATCGACGGGGGCAAAACATGGTGCGCTTCGCTTGGAACGGCGCGTACGGCGCAAACGACGTGCGCCGACCTTTATTGCTTCAATTAATGTTCATGTTTGAAGGGAGGCATATTCATGACCCATAATTATTACTAATACAATTAGCCTAACACATCTAGCGAAGTCTCACCCCGCAAAACCACGTTTACGTATTCTATCGTGACAAGTCTAATGTCCATAGCAACGAAATGCTCTCTCATTTTTTGCATGCCCTCAACTTGCCCTCTTCAGCAAAGCTGCCACATCTTCACATAGTCGCTGTACAATCAAATTCAATCCGTGCGTTCAGCGAACAAAAAAGAAAAAACAAAGGTGACTCACATGATGAACGACTGGCTTTCTCCATTTGAGCCCCACGTTTGATACCACGTATTCTGAGCCAACGCAAAATCCATCATCGCCGTGTTGGATCCGTCCAACCACGGCTTGTTGCCTGCATTGTCCGGGAACCACCCATTCGTTCCCCCAGCCGCAAGAGAGAGAATAAGATAGAATGCTACGTGTGAAAGCGTTCCGACTCGGTTATCATTTCTCTGCTAGGGAACGTGAAAGACGTACGCTGGTCAAAAGGCGTTGCATTCGTCCCGTTCACCCATGGGTTCTCCAGCACGATTGGCGTTGTCCCATTCTCTACGACAGCCGGGAAATCTCCACGTGAGAAGAAGGGTTCCGAAAAGGTTAGCTGGAGCATGTATTGCAGTCGGGAATCTACATAGATACGACTGTCATGACGATTGTCAGTGCTCATTCCCCTAGCGAGGAAGAATGCCTCACATGAACTGATCCGTCCATTCCAAGGCGTATGTATGGAATGCTTCGCCATAGTCTGTCCTCCGTTGTGTCCACCACCCGAAAGTTTTGTAGACGGCGTTGATGAACGAGAGTGGACCCCAGTTAAGAGAGCCCCGGACGTAGTCGATGCCCCTAGGCGTACAGTCAGCATCATCATGGTCGTTGTATCGGGTCACCCACTGATCTGGGTAATCCCGTCCGTTTCCGCGGGACTCCATGATGTCGATTTCGCCGCTCATGGGCCAAGGGCCATACGTGTTGTTGACAGGAAGCATCCAAATCGCTGGCCAGAGCTAGATACCTCACAAATGTGAGTGCGTTGTCATGTGCACGCTTGTATGTAGTGCCTCACCCAGTCGCTGTAAGAAAATAGAGTTAGCGTATCCAGGGCTGAAACGGCTGAACCTACATACCCTCTAGGTAGTTTTGCCCGGACTTCTACTCGGCCGTACCTAATGCTTGCGCTGTATCTGGTAGAGATTCTTGCGCTTTGTACTGGCGGAATTATAGTCCCTGCTGTGCTATTGCTCACGGCACCACAAGCCTGGTAATAGGCGCTAGGATTGAACGCGGTCGAGTTCGTGCCGCCAGGAATTGACTCGGGGTTCGTGAGATTGTAAGTACAGTCAGTGAGGTTGTACGTGTATCCATCGAAGATGTTGCTCATGCCAATGGCGTCGGATGTGAGGGTTGGAGTTACGTAGAGATAACCATTGGAGACGTATGAGTTGTTGTCCGAGGTAGTGGTCATTTCGAACTCGCCGTTCCTATCATTGGTTGGGTCATCCTCATAAAATGAGTTCTGTTGTAGTGCTCACCCGTATCCGCCGAGTTCAACCTCGCGGAACCAGTTTCCGCCTGATCCAAAGACAGTGTTGGTATCGGAGTTAAACTCCTCGTCGAGTACCATGCACAGATTGGCAGGGTTGATCACCAGTACGCCTTTGTATCCAAGGTAGCATTTCACGGCGGATGCGAAGACGCCGAGGAATGCGACTGCATAGGTCAATAGATATGCGACGCGAGCATAGGGGTCTTTCTCCTTGAGCCATGGTTTTTCTAGTTTGCTAGTGTCTTCTAACAGGGTTGATTTGATACGCTTTCCCTTTATAGGCCCGAGGCTATTAACGATGGAAGGCGCAGTTGAAAAAGTGGTCATTGGACGTGAAGGAGGCGGAGCGAAGCTCTCGCGGAGGCGTATTGCGGAGGATGCCCTGCTCGGTCTGAGACCATGGCCATTGCCATAGTAAGAGGGGCTGCGAGGCACGGCGTCGGTGCGATCGACGATGGTGATGTTCTGGCGTGGAACGGGTTCTGAGACCGTGGAAGCACTAGATGGCTTCGAACGGTTCGGGATGCTGGCTGTGGAGTCATACCGGCGATGGTGGGGAGGACTCGGAGGGTATTCCACGCCGCTATCGGAACCTTGGAATGGGTTGGCCATGGAGTCCACGCCTGTAGAGGGGCGGGAGTCAGACGGCGAGGACCCACTGGACTTGAAAGGGTCCTCCCCCAGGAAAAATGGCCCTGACTTCGGATTTTGCGAAGCGTCTGCCGGGCTCATCGCTGGCTGGCTGGCTAGTCGACCGCGATTGTACCATTCTCCCGAATTTAAATAAAACGGGATGCAACTCAGGGGAAATGACCGAATTAGCCAAACATTCTGGCGTGGCTACATAGTGGCAGTGGATCCACTGATCAGGAGAACGGCTTGCCCTGGCCTCGATATCTCGTCAGTAATTCCCCTGGCCAGGGGGTGGTCCAGTTATGTTGATCATGCGACTGTGAACGCATGTTTCTGCCATAAATAACGCCCTCTCCATAGCCCATGGCGCTCGGAGTACCTAATAGTCCGGCCTCTATATTGATCACTAATTTAGCCACGGGACGCCTCTGGACTCTTGAGAAGCAGGAGTACGCACTGCTGCTGGAGACACGTGTGGATAACATTTCGAACACAAGAGGTTCGAAATTTGATCGATCTCGGTGTGGAAGAGCAAATTTTGCCCGGTATTTGGCTATCTACGGGCAAACTCGTAGCGTGTTACGTTCCAGCCTCTCGTCGATGGCTTTCGTGTGTTCTCGGAAATTCAGCACACTCTTCTTTCCTGGGCAGTCATCCAACCTCCGGCGCTGTACGAGCACTGGTGCCACGTACAAACTTCGTTTCTCTCTTCCTCTTCTTACCTGAAACGACGGTGGACTCATCACCGATCCGGAATGCAGTAGGTCATTTAGAATCATAGATAAGAACAGAGTATAAGGTCAGTCTCCCAGGGGTGCGATGGTTGGGTGGCCTTATTAGCCTCGGGAGTCTCAACCGGCCGAGAAACTGTGTAACTATACCGAGCAAACAACGATATATAGTCAAACCTTCTTCCTCGCGGAGAGTACATACTATTAGTCCTTTCTTGGGACAGCCATTTCCATCCTCGTTCTATTGTGGAGTTGACATAGATGTACACATTAATCGTGCAACTTCCCTCCCACGAGTTGGTTGACTGGATGAATATTGATGATGTAGTACGAAATCACGAAGTTCCTGCCAAGGATCCTGGAATCAGACCGCCGAGGCGTCATCCGTAGCTTCCTTAATGCGCCTTAGATATCCAGGAGGACATAGGGGGACATATCGGCAAGTACTCCACTCCTTACGAGAATCGGTTTGAGCTCGCACGCTTCTTGACTGGCGACGAGACATGTCTCTTTTTAAGACTAGGAAGTCGTCTCACCCAAATAACTGCAGTCGTGAAGTTTTTTCCGGAGATCGAGATATTCCGGGAAGAGAATCGTAGCTTCTGATCCATGCAGGCCACCACAGCCCCCATCCAAATCCTTCTTATCGCTTGCAGAATATCAGAAAGAACGGACTTCCTGCTCACATGTGTATGTAGCATGAGGTGCGCGCTATCATTGGATCACGGCTCTCCGTTACCGACCTCCGTCGTTGATGGAGATGCCGTGAACACCTTGAGGCCAACATCGTGCAATATTCACCGGCGGCCACACTCAGGACGCAGACACAGGTTGCAATAGGGGGTTCCACTGTTCACCTAATTGTCATAAATTGTGAGAGTAGGAGGGTATACTTGTGGGTGCCCAGACCTTCGGACCTGCAGCTCTCAGGTACATATATATGACATATGTGGGTGGGAATACGATGTGCTCGGTGGTCGTGTGTGAGCTCGTCCGATTGCGCGTAGCCTGTATGGACTGCGGGCGTGACGTTCCCGCCGGTCCCGACATGGTGTTATGCTCGATTGCCTTTTCTGGCCCCGGGTCTTACAATAAGAGTCACAGACTGCAAGACTAACCAGCGCCGAGTGGGATCAGCCGTGTATCCGCCGTTCGTAAATCAGTCGACACAGATTGGGTTCAAGGTTGTCGTGCCTGAGCCTGACCTGGCGATAAGGAAGATGCCTTCGACCATGAGAACCATGTATCAGACGCAACTGCAAGGATGATGATCACGGTAGTGCCATTTCCGAGGACGTGGCGTGAAATTACATGGGAGGCGAGTGTTTTTCCTTCTGCGCTATTAGTGTGTCTTCAATATCATATATCAACTTCCAATCATGCTATTTACAGGCACGGCAGTGATGAACGTATTACCCGTTCCCGAGGTGCAAGAAAACAGTTTTAATGCTTGCATGAACGAAACGCAAAACAAAATACCAACTTGGCGTTCGTCTTTCCGGCGCACAGCGGCGCATACCGCACAATGTCCTAGAGACGGGTCCATGCGTGTACTGTGTGGGCCAGACAGCTGTCGACGGTGTCGGTGACTCCTGCCATCAAGGCTCCTTCTCTAGATGGGTTTCATCGCGTTGCGACTCCTGTCGTGCCATATTTACTTCGGACCGATCGTGATCTCAAGCACCGAACCGAAATGTTTTAGTTCAGTCGCGTCTTTCGCCTGGAAGTCTGTTGTTGTACCTGGGTAGGCATCTACCACAAAATTGGGTCGGTGATCTTCCTGCGTGGATGTTTTGATCGTATATTATTTTTCTTTCTCGTCCCAAAAGTGGTACCATGCCGAGAACCCGATGCATCTCCGTGTTGGCGTCAGGGGATCATCTTGCCTACAGACGAGGAGGGCATAAGGGGGAACATTTGTCACACTATAGTCCGGGTATTCCTTCGATCCGGTGGCAGAGCAACGTCGCGACCCAGGCGCAAGCTCGAAGCCAGGCCGGCGCGAGACGACTTATAATCTATTTCATTGTCTGCAGTTTTCCCTATCGTGCTCGTGCCAACTCGGCCTACCCAGTGGGTTGTTGCTGACCTTCATCTCGTTCGACTTTGTGCACCGACACTTTCATCTAGTCATGGCTATGGACTACGATGCCTACGATGCCTTGTTGCATTACATCTTCAAACAGGTACTGGCATATCGTCTCGATCGTTCCAGCGTTGCTAACAAACTTGCTCAGACCCAGGGGGATGCGTGGTTCAAGCCATCAGAAGAAAACATATCTGCTGGTGTCTGTCTTCGAGTAGAGCCTGGCCACTTCCGCGTCTTTCCATACGAGAACCCGGTTCTCGCCCCCTTCGAAGCGGCAGTACGTGCCCTGAATCCAGTCGTGGCAGTCAAAGTCCGGAGCGCCGCGGTACACGCTGCCTTAGCAACCGTGTATGACACTACCTTCTCTTCAGATGCGTATTTTAAGCTCATGCGTCGGTTGACTTGTATCTTTAGTGCTGATGACGCCACTGCCATATACGTTGATCAGAACACCCGTATGCAGATAATCGATTCCATGGTCCATCTCCCCGCGGGGGAGAAGGAGCAGTGTGGTGCTTTTATCGTAAGTCATCTACCTGACCTCGTTTGCTCATGATCGTAGCTAACCTGAGAATAGCGAGACGAGCGTGTTCTTGTCTTATGGTCCGATCAGTTGGACAACATCATCCCCCTGTACCGTGACTTTGAAGATAAGCTGATCAAGCTGGTTTGGCGTGCCCGAGCTACGTTTTCCGCTCCCCCTTCCGAGGTAGGAGCTACGGCAGAGCCGTCGGACGAAGATCTCGTCGACAGGCGCAGGCGCACGACGTCGTCCGAAAAGATCCCCGTCACAGAGAAGGAGCTCGCCAATCTGAATAACAAACCCCCAGCCCCAACGGCAGGCTGGAATTGGTTCCGCTGGCGGTCCACTCGAGAAGATCGCGACGTTGAGAAGGTATCGCAGAAGGTTTGGCCAATGAGACTTATTGCACCACTCTACAGTGGCTTGGGCTGTGCTCTGTCGATATGTGGGTGTTTGCCTGACCAACTTGGAGGATGCTGCCTCTAACGACAAAGGAACTCCTAGTTTTTGTTGGTAGTGGCGTTAGCATGCTTCTTCAGGAGTCACTTTTGGATGGGTATTGGATGAGATTTGCCCTTCTGGTAACCGCTCCATTCAATTTTTGTGTGTCCCTCGTGAGTAAGCACCGCACTCTGAATGCAATACTGCACTAACTGAAAACGTTATCGGCAGTTCTTCTCCATGCAGATCATTAACAATCTTGGGATGATGTACGATTTTCTATCCTTATGATAGCACATTACTAACTATCACTCTATTCTAGATGCGGCCCTGTGGCACAGTACCACGAGAACTCGCGGTACTATTCAGCTGTCAAGCCAGAGCCGAACAAGGAGGTCGACCATGCTCTGCCCCATATCACGATTGAAATGCCCGTCTACAAAGAAAGTTTGGAACAGACCATGTGCGTTTTGTTACTGGAAGCACCCGTCACTCGTATTCATAGACTTTTAGCGCGCCTTCTGTCTTTTCCCTTAAAAAAGCCATGCAGTCATATGCTCGCCAAGGGGGGACATCTACGATATTTATACATGATGACGGTCTTCAACTCCTTCCGGAAAAAGAGCGCTTGGAACGGATTGCCTTCTATGCGGATCACAACATCGGCTGGGTTGCTCGCCCTCCCCATGATTCTTCTCCGGGTGGATTCAAGCGCGCTGGGCGATTCAAAAAGGCTTCCAACATGAACTATGGGCTCGATCTTACTTTGAGATTAGAGAGGCACCTGAAAGTTCTCGAGGAAGCCGAAGAAAGGGGTGAATTGCAAGTATCTGACAAGGAGGAACCGCTCGAGGAACGCGCATTGCGAATGGCTTGTGACGAAGTTTTCCAGGAGAGCAACGGAAAGTGGAAACCATGGGCTAGCAACGGGAGATCCATCCGTATCGGAGAGATCATTCTGCTTGTTGATTCTGACACTATCGTGCCGGACGTAAGGAAGCTCTAGCAATTCGAGTGCGTCATATGTGCTTACTTTTTCGTAGGATTGTCTTCGGGATGCAGCCCGCGAACTAGCTGAATGTCCTGAAGTTGCCATCATTCAGCATAATTCTGGTGATTACCTCCCGATGCGCCCCTGCTCTGAGCTAATAGTTGTCGCGCCTCAGACGTTATGCAGGTGGCACATCACTACTTCGAAAACGGTATAGCTCACTTTACACGACGGATAAATAAGGCCATATCGCTCGGTTGTGCGAATGGCGAAGTGGCCCCGTTCGTTGGCCATAATGCGTTTCTTCGATGGTCGGCCCTTCAGGAGGCTGCATTCATTGACCCAGCGGATGGGAAAAAGAAAGTATGGTCGGAATCAAATGTATCGGAAGATTTCGATATGGCTTTACGCCTCCAGGTACGATGTAGCACATACTATCTGCAGGGTTTTACTGATGCGACTGTAGTTGAAAGGTTACATAATTCGGTGGGCAACGTACTCCGATGGTGGCTTCAAAGAAGGCGTTTCCCTTACTGTGGACGATGAGTTGAATAGATGGCAGAAGTACTCGTATGGTATGGCTGTCTTGCTTGACACCATGACTTCGACAACTAAACTCCTTTCAGGCTGTAGCGAGTTGATTTTCAATCCCCTGATCAGCTGGTGGCGTTTGGGCCCTATTAACAAACAACTGCGTACATTTGTGTGGTCGGATGCACCAGTTCACTACAAGTTCACCATGATGTCTTGTGCGTGACACATATTTCACCACCGTGTGCCTGCGTTGACGACCCTCATGTAGACATGTTCTCTTATTGTGGGTTCACTTGGCTTTCTCCATCACTTTGTATGCGCTAACAACGTTTTCAGACGGTATAGCAGCATCCGCAGCATTGTCAACGGCGAATTACTTTCTTCTGGGATTCAACATTCAGGTAGACGGATATTATCTCCACAGTTTTGAGATGTTCCTGGCAGTCATCGCCGTGTTCCCCGGACTGGGGAACTTCGGGTACATCCTGCTGGAGTATCGCCTTGGACACCGCAACCTGCTTGACGTCCTCATCGAGACTGCAACCTGGGTACCGTTCTTGTTAGTTCATCATCTTACCGACGTATCATGATCTGACGTAGTATGTCGTTACCAGCTTCTTCTTTTTCAGCGGCCTCAGCGTACACTTGACTGTTGCGTTGCTTGCACATTTGTTCTCGTACAACATAACCTGGGGCGCTACGAAGAAAGAGGTGGAACGGTCTAACTTCTTTATCGAAGTCCCGCGTATCCTGAAGCGGTTTTGGTTGGCGTTTTTGTGGGCCTTCGCCTCGTTCGCAACTATGGTCGTCCTCAGCCTTGATATCGTGCCCGCTGGTTGGCAGGTTCCGGGTTATTATTGGGCTGTCATCCTCCCGCTAGGGTGAGCCTTTTGACGTCGATCGCGTTGGCGTGTCGTGTTGCTCAACCTAGTCGTTCGCTTATGCAGCCTCGTCGCTGGTTGTCATGTCTTATTCCCTGTAAGTTTCATGTTCGAACGCGTGCGCGTGAATATCATCTTTATGACTTGCCGACTTTTCTCCACAGATAATATTGAATCCCTGGTTGATGATTTTCTCATATTAACTGTCCTGTGGTTTGAGGGCTTGAAGCTGTAATAGAGTGTTCAATAGCTATCCGAATAAATAATGGGTGGATAGATGTAACTACATGGCAGTAAGCTTGCCACGCCATAGCCTACTCCCACAGTTGGACTGCACCCAGTACATGCATACGCCACAAAGACGTGCAGATTGGGTCTATCATTACATGTGGTTTGCTATAACCTGGATTCCAATGTTAGTCACCACATACCGTACATTGCCGCTCTCTGCCTGGTACTTCTTTGAAGTTGTCCTACAAGGCGACCCCTCGAATGGCTAAATGCTCGAAGATGTCACTACGAGGCATGACATGCGCACGTAGGAACTTGGATGTCCTGGTAACCTAGCGTCCGTCACACCCACTATCGAGTCTTCGCACTACTCATTACCTCGTAAAGGCCTTCCCCAGTCCTGCGTCCCAAAACCTCGCTCCAGAAGCGCATGACAGGTTCCCATTCATCCTTAGAACGAGGCATGCTTTCGTCCTGTCCATTGTCTTTCCTTTTTACCTCCTGTACCTGGGTAAAGGCCTTGTAAAACGATGTGAGTGCGGTCTTCGGTAGCGAACCACGGTGGAAAACAAGTAGCGGCGTTGGGCAGGGTTTCTCTAGCGTAGGATAAGACAAGAGGGGTCCGCAGACCGTAACCACCGATCCCAGCTGACGAGTGGTTCCGCCTCTGTTGTCGTCATCTTCTCTGTTCTCCACTACCCGCGACTTCCTAGTCCTCGCAAGCTCGCCTTTCCACCAAAAAATGGTGCTCTCGACGGCTACGCT
>NW_026261120.1:0-20823 GCF_024613125.1 Pisolithus orientalis | reverse complement strand
GCAGTCTGTTAGTTCCATTCACCATCTGTGGGGGGTTTTAGACATGTCTTGCATAGTATTCATGCTTGGGGTGGATGAGGTCAGAGTTGTATAGTGGGCAAGCTGCTTGCAGCTTGTTGGAAAATTACAGCATGTCAGGATGCTTGCCTCAATATTTTGCTGTGATCTGATCAATATGTTGTGACACTATATGTGCTATTGGTGTTGGGCCCATCTTATGTTGCAACAGGGGTGGATCTTACTAGACAGACCTGTCCTTGTTTTATGGCAATATAAAAGATATTACTGAAGGGCCTGTCCATATGTTATGACCATATAAATAATACTGCTGAAGGGCCTGTCCTTATGTTGTGACTGCATAAATGATACTGCTGAAGGGCCCTTCCATATGTTGTGACACTATAAATGATATTACTGATGGGCCCATCTTTATGTTGTGACAGGGGTGCATCTTACTAGACAGGCCCATCTATGTGTTGTGACACTGTAAATGATATTACTGACAGGCCCATCTTTATGTTGCAACAGGCATACATGTTGCTATTGATGGGCCCATCCATGTGTTGTGACCATGTGATTGATATTACTGATGGGCCTGTCTTTATGTTGCAACAGGCATACATGTTGCTATTGATGGGCCCACCCATGTGTTGTGACTGTGTAACTGATATTGCTGAAAGGCCCATCTTTATGTTGTGATGTGGGTGCATCTTACTAGACAGGCCCATCCATGTGTTGTGACCCTGTAAATGATATATATTGAAGGGCCTGTCTTTATGTTGCAACAGGTACATCTTACTATGGATGGGCCCACCCATGTGTTGTGATGGTATAAATGGTATTACAGAAGGGCCTGTCCATATGTTGTGATGCTATAAATGACATTACTGATGGGCCCATCTTCATGTTGTGGCAGGGATGCATCTTACTAGATGGGCCCATCTATGTGTTGTGATGCTGTCAATGATATTACTGATGAGCCCATCCTTATGTTGCAACAGGTGTACATCTTGCTATGGACAGGCCCATCTATATGTTGTGACGAGGGTATATTATCCCAAAGACAGGCCCTTCCATATGTTGCCAACTCTGTAATCTATCATAGAGGGGCCCCTCTTTATGTTGTGACCCTATAAAGCATACAATGGGCAGTCCCATCCATATGTTGCAACCTTCTTCATGATACAATAGGCAGGCCCATCCTGATATTGTGACTGGGGTGCACCCTACCATGGACAAGCTCATCCATGTCTTACAGTAGCTCAGCATACTTACTTGGTCATGGATCCATCTATATGTTCCAGCATCCTTACCCTCCACAGGCCCTCCCATATGTTGTGGAATTGTGCTTATGGGCCTGTACATATGTTGCTCTCACTATAGGCCCTCAGGCCTGTCCATGTGTCATGGCTAATCTATTTAGACAGGCCCATCATGGGGTCTATATAAGTGTTGGCATTTTGGCATGCAGGCTACCTATATGTTGTGACTAAATGGACTACATGGGGTCAATCTGGTGGGTTGTGATGCCAGGGGAGGAGCAGACAGCTCAGACTCCATGGCAGCTATGGACAATGTATTCAATGAGAGCAGTTGGAGTTTGAATACTGATATTCTCAGCTGAAACTCACCACAAACACCTGACAGACACCTGAGGAATTAGCTGAACCTCTAGCAACTTTGAGGTGCACTATTATAATGTTCAGGTTTGGCTAGATCATAGCAAATATATACCATTTCATCTAAGATATAGGGCAAATGTGTAAAATATTATGTATGGAATATCCATTTCTGGCAATCTTTCAATGATGTGCATGGGTGGCATTGGCATGGCTTATGACAGAAGTGTGAACAGCCACCCTTAACATGTATTATAAGGTTCTTAGCACATGCCCAAGAAATTTGTGACAAAGTAGCTGCTTGCAGTACAGAGACAAAGCATCTCCCCTGCCATGCATGTTTTAACTGTCAAAACACATATAACAGTGTCATACAAGTAGCAGTGCATTCATCACCATGGAGGGCATCCACACACATCTGACAGTGCAGGCAATCATGCAAAATCATGTGGTGGTCCATGACCAGGTTGTCTGCATGACATTGGGTGACCAAACAGTTGCAAAACCCCAGTGTATCCACATCTGTAAAACAGTTGAATTACAGCATACACTTTGGACAGCTTTTTGAATTGTTTGAGAGCTCGGCACACACTGTTACTTCACCAGGTAAATGCTAAGTGTCAAGTTGGCCAGCCAACTTGACACTTAGCTTTTGCAGATGCAATGTTCCCCACCCCCTAAGCCCACATGACCAGAGTTAATGGTCCTAAAGTCCTGAATGATCATTGGTGACAAAGAGTTTACAGACCTGGCCTGACGACATCCAGGAATAAACTCATCGGATGTACCTCGGGTAAAATCATTCATTTTCTACCGAGTAGAGCCACACTTTGCCATCACGCAGGCAAAGTTCACGTTTGAGTTATTTCTGGACGACATTCGGTACACACATCTGTTATGTATCAGTACTACTTATGTACATGCTGCTCTTGTAGCCCGAAAGGAATCCACTCTGGTTTGACCAACGTACAAGCGCAACTGCAAGACAATAGAGAAGCGATGACATGATGAGTGCAAGATAACAGTGAAAACTGGAGAAATCATGAAAACTTCAAGGGGAACGCCGAGTGGAAACACAGGCTTCAGCGACCTTGCCGACCATCGTCCCACTCTTCATCTACCCCCGAGTCAAATGGTGGGAGTCCTTCTATTGCCGCACGCACGTTGGCCTCCGCGTCAGCGGAAGAGATTAAGAATGTGATCCTCTCCAGAATAGGGTCCTGAGCACCGATTCGCCCTTCGAAAAGCCTAATGTCCGTGTGAACGTTCCTCATCCACGACGATTCATAGTAAGCTTTGAAAGCCAACTTAATCGCTCTGCGAGTAAGCTTCTTTCCCTTCGCCTCGGCGGTGTGCAAGAACAGTATCTCTAGAACATGTGTCAAATCAACGATGTAAGCCATAAACTTTTGGTGAGCTTTTTGCCTGGCAAAACATGTATCATTTGACGCCCTGAGCAGGGTAAAAGTTCCACATACAGTCGCTGATATGTTTCATAAGCCCATGTGACCAGGATTACGCAGGCAGCGAATGGCAGGACCACAGGCGCTAGAGTTAGAAGCGGTATGGGGTTGCTTGGAGTGGGACACCTTCCTTGAGCTTGTCACGTAGCAATTCGTACAGCAGCGCTTACCTGGAAAACGTGTCACTACGTCCGAGAGGGGCAGGTTCAGCTGTTGACCTAGTGGCCGCATCAACAGTCTCAACCATGCTCATCATCAGATTTTGAAATTCTGAGCTATTCAGATACTAGGAGGAAGATTTGAGTATGTCCTATAGAGCTAGAGCTCAGTAATAAGGTCACAAGGCTCACATCGTCAAGATCATAAAAGTTCCATACTAGCACGATGTCGGTGTGTATGACACGAAGACAGTTCAGCATGGTATAACCCTGGAAATTTGCGCTGGAAGCCAATGCCCTCCAGTATCCTTGTAGGTAGAAGGGATTGAGTAACCTAATACGTTGCTTTATACGCCAGGACTCACTCTGCTTTCCTACTCTAATTGGGAATCAATTTAGACCAGATGTCATGATCGCCATGAACGAGGCTTACTCGATGGACAACTCAACCTTCAATGTCGGTAACATTCGTTGTGCCCCTACAGCCGCCAAATGCACTGGCGATACTGCATTCCCCGGGGAGGCGAAATTCTTAGATACCTTTTCCTGAGTGAGGTTTATCAGCTCCTCGAGCCCTCGCTCGCACTTGTGTTTCGCTAGTGATGTCTGAGCTGAATGGTAGCAAGGAATTAGTGAAATGATACCCACAGCTAGCCGCAACATGCGAGATGTTCGTGCCTCCCGTGAAGTCTTGAATTGGCTCGATGCAATACGTTTGCAAATATCGTTTTGCCTCCGCCTCAGGGTCTGCTGATTTCTTCTTTCTCACGAAACTTACAAGTCTGTCGTACTTGGTAAATACCACTATAGTCGGGACTAGCAGTAGTCAGTAAACAGGAGATGCGAAGAGAATAGTTTTGCTCACTGCTCCCTAAGGCTTCCTTCGCTTCTCTCAGGAATGCTTCCACACCGTCCTCCAGCAGCCGTTCGCCGTATTTTAGAATTGGTACCTGGAAACATAACCTATTGTGTGCATCAGCTGTCGGAACCTTCAAATGTCTATCTCAGAAGGACGTACCAGACCGCATGAAGCTGATCTTTGACATCTGGCATTCTCTTCCTCTCTTCTATGAATGACTTCACGACGTCATAGTTGCTGCCTTCGGCTGGTTCGAAACCTCGGCTGTCGTGCAAGATGAATCTGTTGTTCTCCTGTGAAATGAGTTCTTTCTCGATAGCTGCTTGCCCTGGTCGATCTTTTGCGACATGCTATCAAGTTCGTTAATGTAAGGTAAGAATGAAAACCTTCAATCACTCAACCGCAACTTCCAGACCGAAGATTCGATTGATCAGAGTCGACTTCCCTACACCCGACTACAAGGATACCTTTATTGGGATCTGCTCGAGTGACGGGTGCAAGCTGAGATTACCTTTCCAACTACCAAGACTCGAAAGCTATTGCACATAGATGAATCAACTGTCCAAACGTGGGGATGTGGTACTCACCGAGGACAAGTGTCAATCAGTTCCTGAGTGGTTGGCTGTAAACCTTCGGAGTTTGACGTCTGAAATGTGCCTGTACTGCTGACTGCAATATCCTGCAAGCCCTCCATATCAGGACTCGTCTTGCAGCGCTTGATTCTTCACTTACGATTGGTACGCTTCGCACTACTACCGACTGCTCGGTATTTGGTTGTAGACTCTCGGTATCGGTATCTGCGGGGGAAATTGGGTTTAGGTTCGGAACTCTACTCTGCAGGCCCTCTGTCAGGACCCATTCAGTGGCATCTATTATTTACGTACGGCTATTTGGGTTTGGGATGCGAATCCGAGGGTGATGAGTAACTCGCCCCGTTTCTGCTGAAACACTGCACGGGTCTCAGGAGTCGAAGGAAAGATGCACACGGTGGAATATACCATTTCCTTCCAATCTGGAGTGAACATCGCCCGAACCAATCGTGAAGGTTTCAAAAGGCGGCTGGTGCCAGAAACGGAGACGCGACTTCTTTCGGCGTACGGAAATGGAGAGCTGCCCCGCAACGAACGTTCTACGGTGAATCAGTCAAGGACTTGAGGAGGTGCGGTTTAAACGAGACTGACAAAGGTTCATCGAGGTCTTTGCGAAAAGCGTCACTCCGCTGTTGGCTTCGAGGTATAGTGTATGCTGTGCCATCGATGTTGAGCTCTACGGATTTCACATCTTTTGCGCCTTCCAACGCGATATCTGCCAACAAAGTTAGTCCAGTGAAGATGTTAACAACAATCTCAAAGACATACAGGATAACTGTAAAGGCAAAGACATGGCTCGAGATGGTGAGCGACTAGGAAGCTGCTGTGCGTTTACATGCTGTCGTCAGGCGCCCAAGAAGTACTGTTGGCAGGTTGTTGGCCGCCACGATGCAGGTGGCCCGCTTCACCCTTCTTTCCAATACCAGCCATATCACAGCACAACGACAGGAAATGCATCAGCGCTGTTGGTTTGCCCTCCTAGAGCCTCACCCCCAATCAGGCTGAATGAAATCAAGCCAATCCAGTCCATTCATGATTGCGGAGCAATCTGACGCTCAACGAACGAACCACTACCGAGATTGGCTTTCGGAAATCGGAAGGTATGCCTCTACAGTTGAAGTTCCCTGTCGCAGCTATATTGTTGGTCATTTGAGGTACGTTGTCTTTTACCGCCACTGGCCTGACTTCGCCCTCATGTGGAGCAGATCTTTGAAACGAAATCGAATACGCGCCGATCCATTTACTTATCTATGGAAAGCCGGACGGTCAAGCTCAGAAATTACAGAAGTATCTATACAAGTAACTCAGTCGCGCGCAGACAGCGACAACGTCTGTATATATTTACCTATACAAGTAACTAGGTGCGCGGTAAGCATAGTAAAGTAAGCAGAAGGATATCGTACTCACCTCAGTCGCGCGCAGACAGCGACAACGTCTGAGGTGATTGGGGTCTACAGTGCAGAACTAAATACTGTAATGTAACAATAGAAGTGAAACACCGGGTGTTGAACCCGTTTACAATAAGTATTGTCTCGTTGTGAGACGCGCTATGGTCTTCGTGGATAACAAGAGGACTCGCACATAAGTGCGAGACACTGTAAATACAATAAACATAAGGACGCGGAGAGTTAGTTTGCGCGTTCAGTAATAGTGTTGAGTAAGAAAAGGGTCTAAAGCGGAAAATAGTTCTCACGACCCAGAGCGGATGCGTTCGGAACGGGCTACGTGCGACTTGCCAAATCTAACAAGAAAGGCGGTGGGCGAGGCTTGGGGCGAGGCACCCGTAAATGCTAGACTTGGTAATTGACACCCTTGGGACCCAGGACACCGCAAACCTACCCGAGATGCAATTTAACGCCCTGAATAGTAGGGATTCCGAGCACACTTTTGCACTGACACTCTCACAGCAAGGCATGGTATTAGTAGAAGGCGAGTGCCTGTGGTACTTGATACATGTGTAGTACTACGGTAACTAGAATGTCATTACTTGGACTCGACCTTGGCAGTCTGCATAAATACCTATAAACACCATGTGTATTTTTCCGGGTCTGTCCCGGGTCCCAAGGTGGTCGACTACCAAATCCAGTAGGTGTTCGGCACATCACCTACCATGTACCTGAGCGAGACCGTCTGGCTTTCCATACTTATCCTAAGCCAACTCAACTAAATGCTGATGATGATGCTAATTCTAGCGCGGGCTGTGGTCCATTGTACCGCAATACGTCCGTTGTGGCGATTTGCCAGGGCGCCGTTCGTAAACCTCCAGGAAAATGGCAAGATGTGGGTTGTAAGGTGGACAATAGTGTAGGTATTACAGACGACTGCCCGAAGACTTCTCTGTCGAAAAACACTCGATCCAAGCCAGCTACAACGTGCAAATACAGCGAGACAAGGCAGACTGTGATACAACAGGAAAACTAATGAAAGCACGCAAAAACGTCAGGAAAAGATGCTAAATGAATGCGCAAGCTTCACTGCGGGACTTCTTGGCCCATCCACTCTTCGTCTTTCTCCAGGTCAACTCGTGGAAGCGTTTCGAGCGCCGTAGACACTTGAACCTCCCTGCCGTCTGAAGAGATCATGGATGTGATCTTGTCGAGGACAGCATCACGAGTCGTAGTCGGACATTGGAAATGCCTAATTTCCGTGTGGGTGCACATTACCCATGGCGATTCAAGGTAGGCTTTATATGCCATCTTAACCGCCATACGAGTAAGCTTCTTTGCTCTTATCCCAGCCGTGAGTGAAAACAGTATTTCCAGTACGTGTGTCAAATCAACGATGTAAGCCATGAACTTTGTGAGAACGTCTTGTCTGGAAGGTCACTGAGTCGTCTGATGCTGAAGGCATCACAAAAGTGCCACGCACAGTCGCTGGTATGTTGCAAGAACCCACTTGCCATGGCCGAGGAAAGCATTTAATGGCAGCATTACAGGTGCTGGAGCGATGAGTGGGACCCCCCTTGATGGGCAGCGATTCGCTTGAGCTTGTCGCACAGCGGGTTCCAACAACGACACTTACCCAGTCAATGTGTCGGTGCGAGCGAGGGAATTTGGCTCGGCTGGTGCATCGACTCTCTCAACCATGTTCGTCATTATCTTTCGGAATTCCTCACTATTCAAGTACTACAAGGGAGATGTCAGTACATTGTAGTAAGGCTCGCTGCTAGGGCAACAATGCTCACTTGGCAAGGGTCATAAAAGTTCCAGACCGCCACGATGTCATTGTGTATGACACGAAGGCAGTCCTGTATTGTATGACCAAGGAAATTTGCGCTGGTACCCAGCGCACTCCAGTATTCTTGTAAAAAGGTCAGCCTCTAATAAAGCGTCGCATACATCCAGACTTACTTTGCTTTCCTACGCTGTTTAACAAGTCAAAATACATGCACTGTCGCAATGCTTCACACTTACGCGATTGATAAGTCAACCTTCAATGTAGACAACATTCGTTGTGCCACTGCAGCTGCCAGAGGCACTGGCGATACTTCATTCCCCGGGGAGGTGAAACTCATAGATACCATGTCCTGAGTAATGCTTATTAGGTCCCTAAGCTCGTGCTCATATCTGAGTTTCGCTGGTGGTCTCTGGGCTGAGTAGTTAAAACGGAATCGAAGGAGTAACACCCACAGCTAACTGCAACATGTGCAATATTCTCTCCAGTAAAGTCTTTGATTTGCTGGACGCATTCCTCTTGTAGATATCGTTGCCCTGCTTCAGGATCGTTTGGCATTCTCTGCCGCATGAAAGTCACGAGCCGGTCATGTTTCGTGAATACGACTATCGTCGGCGCTGAATACGGTTGGTATACTGGAGATTAAACAACAATATAATTGCTCACTATTCCCTAGGACTTCCTTCCTTGTTTTCAAAAACGCTTCTGCAGCGTCCTCCAAAAGTCGTTCACCGTACGTCGGAATGGGTATCTGAAAACACAACCTATCATATAGACCCTTCCGTCAAAACCTTCAACGTGGCTGTCTCAGAACTACGTACCAGACCGCGTGAAGCTGATTTTTGATATCGGGTTCTTTCTTCCTCTCTACTATGAATGACTTCACGGTTTCATAGTTGCCAGCATCGCCCGCCTCAAAACCTTTGCTATCATGCAAAATCAGCCGGTCGTTCTGTGGCGAAGTGAATTCCTGTTCAATGTCTGCTTTCCCTGGTTGATCCCTTGCTACATTCTATAACCATTGCCAACGCCAGCTAGGGCCACAGAATTTGAACCACTCAACCGCAGTGTTCACACCGAAGATTCGATTGATCAAAGTGGATTTTCCAACACCTGACTGTAAGGATGTTAGAACCTAGGTGAGTGGCGGCATGCAAGTTCAAGTTACCTTTCCAACTACCAAGACTCGGAAACTATTACACGGCAATAAGTGAGACACTGGCAAGTGTGAAGTTGAGACTCACCGAGGACACTGCTTAATGAGCTCTTCAGTGGTTGGTCGTAGACTATCGCGATTCGCAGGTGCAAGTGTGTTGGCAGCGACACCTATACCTGCACTGCCAATTGCAATATCCTGCAAGCCCTCCATATCAGGACTCGTCTTGCAGCGCTTGATTCTCCACTTACGGTTGGAATGCTTCGCACTACTACCGACTGTTGGGTATTTGGCTGTAGACTCTCGGCATCTGCAGGGGAAGATGGGTTCGAGTTCGGAACTCTAGTCTGCAGGCCCTCCGTCAGGACCCATTCAGTGGCATCTATTATTTACGTACGACTATTGGGGCTTTGGGATGCGAATCCGAGGGTGACGAGTAACTTGCCCCGTTCCCGCTGAAACACTGCAAGGGTCTCAGATCTCAGGAGTCGAAGGAAAGATGCACATGGTGGAATATACCATGTCCTTCCAACCCGGAGAGAACATCGCCCGAATCGATCGTGAAGGTTTCAACAAGCGGCAGGCGCCCGAAACGGAGACGCGACTTCTTTCGGCGTACGGAAATGGAGAGCTGCCCCGCAGTCAACGTTCTACGGTGGGTCAGTCAAGCGCTTGATGACGTGCAGTTTAAACGAGACTGACAAAGGTTCATCGAGGTCCTTGTGAAATGCGCCACTCTGCTGATCGCTTCGAGGTATAGGGTATACCATGTTGTTGACGACGAGCTCTACGGATTCGACATCTTTCGCGTCTTCCAACTTGATATCTGCCCGAAAAGTTAGTCCAGTAAAGGCTTTAACAGCAATCTCAAAGCCGTACAGGATAACTGTAGAGGCAAAGACATGGTTCGAGGTGGTGGGCGTCTAGGAAACTGCCGTGCATTTATATGCCGAAATTCACAGGTGGCCGTGCGTGCGAACGGCGAATGTTGAAAAAAGCATCTTACCCTGAAAATTGAGTTGCTTTTTTCAACATTCGCAGTGGTGACCTTGTAAACAGGATGAATCGTCTCTAAATTCTCATGGGAAGTCACCCACTGTATTAGAAGGCATGCTCATGATTATAAACTCATTGGGCTTACCTCCGGTGAAATCTATCATTGCTATCAAGGAGTAGAGCCACACTTTGCCATCACGCAAGTAAACTCCACGTTTGTTTCTTGACGACATTTAGCTCATATGTCTGTCGTGTATCATCACGACTTATGTACTACATACTTCTCCTCCGGCCCGAATTTCCTTGAGCTTGTCACGTAGCACTTCGTACAGCAGCACTTACATGGCAAATGCGTCGCTACATCCGAGAGGGGCAGGTTCAGCTGTTGACCTAGTAGCCACATCAACAGTCTCAACCATGCTCATCATCAGATTCAGAAATTCTGAGCTATTCAGATACTAAGAGGAGGATGTGAGTATGCCCTACAGAGCCCAGTAATAAGGTCACATGGCTCACATCGTCAAGATCATAAAAATTCCAAACTAGCATGATATCGGTGTGTATGACATGAAGACAGTTCAGCATGGTATAGCCCTGGAAATTTGCGCTGGAAGCCAATGCCCTCCAGTATCCTTGTAGGTAGAAGTGATTGAGTAATCCGATACGTTGCTTTACACGCCAGGACTCACTCTGCTTTCCTACTCTAAATGAGAATCAATTTAGACCAGATGTCATGATCGTCACGAACAAGGCTTACTCGATGGACAACTCGACCTTCAATGTCGGTAACATTCGTTGTGCCCCTACAGCCGCCAAATGCACTGGCGATACTGCATTCCCCGGGGAGGCGAAATTCTTAGATACCTTTTCCTGAGTGAGGTTTATCAGCTCCTCGAGCCCTCGCTTGCACTTGTGTTTCACTAGTGGTGTCTGAGCTGAATGGTAGCAAGGAATTAATGAAATGATACCCACAGCTAGCCACAACATGCGAGATGTTTGCGCCTCCCATGAAGGCTTGAATTGGCTCAATGCAACATCAGTAAACCACTTTGTGAGCTGGCAGTCCTAGGGAATCTGTCCAGTGCTGGACAGCTCTGGCCAACAAAAGTGATTTACTGATGAATACGTTTGCAAATATCATTTTGCCTCCGCCTCAGGGTCTGCTGATTTCTTCTTTCTCACGAAACTTACAAGTCTGTCGTACTTGGTAAATACCACTATAGTCGGGACTAGCAGTAGTCGGTAAACAGGAGATGCGAAGAGAATAGGTTTGCTCACTGCTCCCTAAGGCTTCCTTCGCTTCTCTCAGGAACGCTTCCACACCGTCCTCCAGCAGCCGTTCGCCATATTTTAGAATTGGTACCTGGAAACACAACCTATTGTGTACATCAGCTGTTGGAACCTCCAAATGTCTATCTCAGAAGGATGTACCAGACCGCATGAAGCTGATCTTTGACATCTGGCATTCTCTTCCTCTCTTCTATGAATGACTTCACGACGTCATAGTTGCTGCCTTCGGCTGGTTCGAAACCTCGGCTGTCGTGCAAGATGAATCTGTTGTTCTCCTGTGAGATGAGCTCTTTATTGATAGCTACTTGCCCTGGTCGATCTTTTGCGACGTGCTATAGAGTTCGTTAATGCAAGGTAAGAATGAAAATCATCAATCACTCAACCGCAACTTCCAGACCGAAGATTCGATTGATCAGAGTCGACTTCCCTACACCTGACTACAAGGATACCTTTATTGGGATCTGCTCGAGTGACGGGTGCAAGCTGAGATTACCTTTTCAACTACTAAGACTCGAAAGCTATTGCACATAGATGAATCGACCGTCCAAACGTGGGGGTTTGGTACTCACCGAGGACAAATGCCGATCAGTTCCTGAGTGGTTGGCTGTAAACTTTCGGAGTTTGATGGCTCAGATGTGCCTGCACTGCCGACTACAATATCCTGCAAGCCCTCCATATCAGGACTCGTCTCGCAGCGCTTAGTTGGTACGCTTCGCACTACTACCGCCCGCTCGGTATTTGGTTGTAGACTCTCGGTATCAGCAGGGGTAAATGGGTTTGGGTTCGGAACTCTACTCTGCAGGTCCTCTGTCAAGACCCATTCAGTAATATCTATTATTTACGTACGACTATTTGGGTTTGGGATGCGAATCCGAGGGTGATGAGCAACTCGCCCCGTTTCTGCTGAAACACTGCACGAGTCTCAGGAGTCGAAGGAAAGATGTGCACGGTGGAATATACCATTTCCTTCCACAAGTTTGACAAAGGTGTTTTTTCTTTTTTCAATACGACGATGGGCCAAAAAAAAAAGTACTTTGACAGACGTGTTTTTTCTTTTTTCATTATGACGATGGCCAAAAAAAAAAGGTACTTGGACAAACCTGTTTTTTCATTTTTCATTACGACGATGGCAAAAAAAAAAAGGACTTGGAGTGATCGAGGTCCGCCGTCGGCCATTTCCATTTTGAGTTGGGCATTTCGCCGTTGGACATTCCTTATCCGAGCATGATTGTCCAGCTTTCCATAGGAATGTTACAAGGGGTCTAGGCTCGACCAGACGTTTTGGGAAGGGAGGTCGGAGTTCCCACCACCTTCCCAAAATGTCTGGCACCGAGACTACGAAGGGTCTAATCAGGCTGACCCAGTCTGGGACTGACGGTTCAGGCAGCTCCATCAGTAAAGCTAAGCATTCAAAAACCTGGGTTTTCAAGCGCTTAATGTTCGCCAGTGTTTGCCGAGCATTCAAAAACTGTCTAATGTGCATGCTGTAATTTGGCTGAATTTACTGGTGCTCAGACGTTTGACCTCTGGAGGTGGAGCTTGAACTAATCTGACATGTTTGCTTGTCTCTTCCATCTATTAGTGGTGCTCAAAATAAACTGAGTTGGAGTGATTTTGGCGCTAAACCCTAGCTGAGTTGGCTGAGTTCGGCACTAAACCCTAGCAGAAACTTCAGCCGCAACTTTGACAAATTTCAAGTTCCGATTTTTTAAACCTCCGCTCACTTTGCATTTTTGGAGTGCTGTGCTACACAGCATGACATCATGTCTTTTTATATTCAACATCTAAGTTCGAACATTCACTCGCAAGCAATATTTGTAGGGGGCAGCTCAGATATGGTATTAGATATGAGTAGATAACACTGTCCTCCTTCTGCCACAATGGTCCATAAGTCTGCTTGTCAAGAGACCCTAGAGATCCTGGGCGATGCAGCAGTCAGAGTTGCCAAAATGCAGTTGCAGCAGCTAGGGACTTACATGGAGGCTGATGACAATGACTCCAATTCTAGCATGTCAGATGGCGACTGGACAGATGTCTTGTCTGAACCCTTGTCCCCGATGATCTTATCTCCAATTTCATCCATGTCTGCCTTGTCATCCTCATCCCTCAGCTCACTCCATTCTGTGAAGAGGATAACTGCTCCATATACAGCAGTGCTGCAGACCATTTGGGCACTCTATGATGAGGTCCACATGGCACGAGTCTTCGAGCAACCAGGCATACCAATGATGCATGCATCTCAACTGCCACTCCTTGATCATTTTGCTATCCACCGACCACTCTTGTTCCGGAAAAAATTGCATGTCGATCCTGTGATATTTGATGACATTTTAGACCAAATTAGTGACCACTACATATTTTTGAACAAGTCGAACAACAAACAATTACCTGTGGCTGTTCAACTCGCAATTTTCCTTTTCTGTGTGGGGCACTACGGTAATGCATCTTCACCTGAGGATGCTGCCCAGTGGGCAGGCGTTAGTGTCAGAACAGTCATCAATTGTACTCACCAGGTAATGGCAGCGCTGCTGGACAAGCACAACAACTTCATTTATGTGCCAGATGTGCAATCCCCAGAACTGAGGCATGCACAAGAATTTGCAGAGTCACGAACTTGCTGGTCTTGGAGAAATGGAGTTTTTGCTGTGGATGGAACGACTGTTAACCTTTATGTGTGACCGAAGTCATTCGCTGACAGCTACTACAACCGCAAATCAAATTTCTCACTAAACTGTCAGGTAGGTGAGTATGATGTCGTGCAGAAACAGACAACTTATGGGCATGCAGGTTGTAATAATGCCGCACAACTTGGCCATTGTTGATTATGTGCTGGGGAATCCGGGGAGTGTCCATGATGCGTATGCATTTCAGGGAACATGGATCTTCAAGGATCCAATCAGTGTTATGCCACACAGACACTGGACTTGGGCTGATACAGCATATCCCTCGGAGAAGTGGTGTGTTGTGCCATTTAAAAAGCCACGAGGGGGGAACTTGACAAAGCATCAGAACACATATAATCATTATGTTTCAAAGGTACGTACTTACCAAGTGTTCCATGGCACATCCTTGACAATTCAGAAGATTCGAGTCAGGGTAGAGCATGCATTTGCAGCCTTGAAAGGCCAGTTTCAGTCACTGAGAGAACTCCGTATCAAAATTGGTAACAAACTGGGGAATATGGATCTGGCTGTGTACTGGATAACATGTTGCTTTATCCTGCACAATATGGTTGTGCAATTTGAAGAAAGGTGCTGTGAAGAGTTGGGGCAAGGGATGATGGATTGGGCGATGAGGGAAGGGGAGCCTGATGAAGGGAATGACAACGATATGCTGCTGGCCCTAGAACCAGGATCAGTAGGACAACAATTCTGTGCACACTTAATGGAGAGGTTGATCATGGAGAGAGGGATACGAATCTGAATACATTTTGCATTTTGTAAAAAAAACAAAGGGCAACGGTGACAACTTGGACAAATGGATAAAACATACTCGTTCGTCCTACAAGCGACATCAGGTAAGGGATGGAGGAAGATCTGCAGGAGTAATTATTGATGACATAGGAGTAGCAGAGGACGATGCTTGGCCACCAGCAGCGAGGGCCTTCTGAGCCTCGATCTCCGCAAGCTTGAGCTTCAGCTTGAGGACCTTGGATTCCCTAGAAAATGCCTCTGCATCCAGCTTGTGGAGCTGGATGTCATGGTTCCGCATCTCCAGTATGCAATGGTGGATCTTGTCAGCTTCACTATGTTCGCACTGATGCTCATGCTCATCGTGCTCAATCTCCTTCATATGCATGTGCATGTTATATTTTGCGATGTGACATTCATTCTTGAGAAGAGCGATCTGGTATTCTCAGTCAGAAGTATCTCCTGAAAGTCCTTGCAACTTCTCTGCTAGCGTGACCTCGAGCTTGGAGACAGATCTTGCATTTCCTGAGCTTCCCCCTGACACCACAGAACCAGGACCGTGGCCATGACTCTTAGTGACGATAGACAGTGGCGATGATGTTGATGTGACTGTTGAAGTCAATGACAGGACACACTTGGGGTATGGGGAAGAGTGGAATGTACTGCAATTTTCCCAGGATGGTGTCTTGTGCTTCATAGCAGGAGGATTAGGTTGCCAATTATGAAAGTCACTTGGGCCACTGAAAGACTAGATTGTTCATGTTAGTTTTTGTACAGTGCGACCACTTAGGAGATATCAGTAACTTGCCTTAGCAAAAGATGGGACCACCGGCAAAAAAGTATTTGATTGGCTTGGGCCTGCTGTTGGGAGGGAAGAATCATGCATCCAGTCATCGTCACATTCTTCTTCGTCAATATCATGCCCTCTTGTTTTATCACCACTGGCCTCCTCTTCCTCCTCTTCCATACACATGCAGTCATCATCAGTGACGACACCAGGAAAACCTGGATGTTCCACCTGCTGGACCATGGTCTCATCATCATCACACTCTCCAAACAAATCTGGCACAGACTGGGAAGTACCGGAGGGAGGGGGGGGGTACAGAGGGGGAATCAGGTTGAATAATCGCAAGAAAATTGCCAGCACGATCAAGGCCAGGAGTAGAGTTTTGCAGTTGGGTGTCGATTGATGGAATTCCCCTCCACATTTGATCACATTCCTCGAACCAAGGGAAATGCACAATGGCATCAACTGAAACCAGATCATCAGTGGGACTGAATGGGAACACGATCTAACAGACTCACCCAGCAGGTTTGGATACCTTGCATCACCAGGAATGATCTCACCACCAGTGGACTTGAAACGATCAAGTTGCTCTCAATATCTCTTCTTTAACCTGTGTTGACCATTGAGTTATGCCATCTCCCATCATTAGATAAAGACATACGTTGCAAGGCGTGCATAGACACTTGTATTGAACTTCTCTGGCTGCATCTCATACCCACTGCAATATTCTGGATCATTCGCAAAAAGCACCTTTGCAACAACAGCATGAATTTCTTTCTTCATTTGCCCATGGGGCTTTCCAAGGGAAGCAGAGCCTTCTTGCACACTTCACTGCTTAGCGCTGCTGAATAGGATGGCATGATCAGCAGGATGTTGCAAGAGCCAGCTCAGGAGTGTGCTAGTGAGGTGTGGATATCGTTCCCAGAAAATGGTTTCCCTTGATTCCTGCAGAGGACCTCCCAGGGTAGTTGTCATTTGCTTGTGAGAGCCAGTAGCCTGGGACTTGGATCCCCTGGTCTTTGGCTTCCCTCTCTGGGACGTAGAGATCGTATTTTGGGGTGGGGATATAACTTGAGAAGGGAAAGGAGGATTGGAACCTGCATTTCTGGCTGGAATCTGAGGGGGAGTTGATGCCATCATAGTTGTCTGTCTCGCTTGCAGGTGTGCAGAGTGTCTTGTGCATGGACGATGGGGAGGCATTTTCAAGCGGAGCTTGAATTAAACCACACGCACTGGACCCGCTTGCCATGCTCACACTGATTCCTGGGCCAAATTTGTTTGACTCAGATTTATTTTGAACGCCACTACTGTCTAATGTGCATGCTGTAATTTGGCTGAATTTACTGGTGCTCAGACGTTTGACCTCTGGAGGTGGAGCTTGAACTAATCTGACATGTTTGCCTGTCTCTTCCATCTATTGCATCTGTAGGATTATGAATACGGTTCCACAGACAGCCAGACAGCCAGATATGGCTGCTCCCCTTGCCTCCGATCCTCTGTGTTCTCACTCGTGGGTCGATCACGTGACCCCTGATCGGTTTCTCTGCGACCACTAGTCACGTTACCCTCTTCTTCTGATCGTGCGCCATAAGCCTCGGCATCTCAGCATCTCGGGACTCGGTCGCTGTGCCTAACTATGCGCTCGGCGACTCGCGGCCTTCCCCCCACACCTGATAGATCCTTTCCCTCACGATCTACTGTTGTACCCTTTCTCACCTCGATCTGCCCACTTTCATCATTGTTCGTGATTCTCATCGTGTAGTCTTTCTCTTAGCGTTTCACATAGCTACGAAGGCGGGCCACATGACCTCTGTCTCTGGATTGCGACGTCTGCATGAGCCCTCAGCGCTCACTGAGTCCAGTGTGGGTATCAAGGTCTGACGGTGGGGTGGGTCATTTGGCTCGCTTTCCTCCTCGAACTCATCACGAGCTGCAAGAAGCCTGTCAATTGTATTGGCAGCACCATCCTCCATTCGAATATGGCCATCATCAACCAATAGCGCGGTCTTTTCTATATTTCATCTTGCGGCCACGATGAATACCTTCCTCGAAACCTAAGACCTTCGGGTTCGTCACGTTGGGCCTCAACGGTACGAGCTATCTCCTGTGCACCAAAGGTCCCCGCCTGTAACTTACACAACTACAACCTCGGCTTCTCCTGTGCACAGGCAGTATCTTGCTGAGCCACAATCAACATATCACTGATACACCTGGCCCGTGATAATGAGTCCTTTGTGCATCTAAAGCATGCCGAGTTTTTTGTTCGAATCGAGTGAATACGGCGCAGAGGACTTCGGATGTTTGCTGGCTTTTATATTCCTCATCGACTAAGAGGCGAAAGAGCTTGCGCTATGTTGCAGACGAATGTACCGGTTCACGTCGCTTGCGAAACTTTTGACTTGGGCCACGAACATGTTGCCTGGGCAAGCCATGCCAGATTCGGGGTATCAGGCTGAGGTCTATGGGGAAAGGAAAGTCGTCATATCAACCTCAATAAGCGTATCGGCGAAACTCACGTGGGCGCTGACAGGCCCGGGTCCTCGTCAAGGTGTCCCTTTACTTTGGCCCGAACCTGACACCAGGCCGACCTTCTAACACTGAACGGCCACGCACCGTTGAAGTAGTGGGAGATAGCCTCTGAGCAATGAACTGAGCTCAGGGGAAGCTATAGGCTAAAGTGTGTAACCGTACATGCGCATGTCCGGAGTCTTCGTTTGTCTGACCATTAGAGCACTACGTGGCTGTTCTCTGCCTTCTGTCCCTAGGCCTCCCTACTGCACCGTCCCAGTATGCGGAGGTGCACTTTTGCGTAGCCTTCGACGACACCGTGAGCAGAAGTTCATATGCGCTCCCTCACTTCTTGTCGACGAGGTTCTCCACGCCAGTGGAGCTTCTTGGCTTGGTTACTGATACATGGAACGATGACATTAAGGCTTTCGGCTCCCCCGCACACCCGCAATCCGCCTATATGGATCCTCGATCGTCTGGTTCCACTATCAAGGGCCCTGCAAGCAGCATACAATTCCCCTAGCATCGGTCTCAACCTGTCTTTCCCACTGAAAACGAAGGTTCCCCTGAGCATCCATGTGTCGTCTTCGTCGGTGTGTCTGCCTTCCACAGAGATGAAGGTTTTCCCTTGAGCACCCACTGCGTGTTGTCTTCGTCAGTGCGCATACTGCTACCTCACACACCCTAAACTTCCCACAACCAAGGGCCGTCTTCAAACCTTTTGTGGTTTGTACGTGCCACTATGGGGATCCAACCAATACTCCCATAACTTTGCTGAACCACAGTAGGAGTTGTGCTGGTCGATAGGCTCAAGGGAGCCTAGTGTCGCCAAGCTTCTCAATGACTTCCGAGTGAGCGATGAGAGTGGGACGCTCATGTAAATAATTCGCAGGTTCAGCGGGCAAGGGAGTTTGTCAATCGTCGTCGGCATACTTGATGATGATAGGTACTTCGTGGAGAGCCAAGGAACATCTCGAATACTTTGACCAGTGTACCATTCTTGTGTATCTCTGATACCCAACCACTAGGTCCTAGTGTTCCGAGTAGACTCACAAATACACGATTCATTACCTTGTAATAGTACTTACAACCCCCCACGAATGCTAGTGCTACTTGATTTCTTGTGGCATGTACTACAACAGGCATTACCTCTCCCTCTATGCAAAATGAGTGTTCCTCGCTTCAATGGCACCTGAAGAAGGGCCCGTAGCATCGACTTCATTCGAAGCTGCCAGTGTGGCATGCCTCAATGAGAGAATTTCCTAGAGAAATACAAAAGCCCTCTGGGCCCTCCTGGATGCATTTGGAGGGAGTGTGTGGTGTCCATAGTTACAAAGTCTTTCAAACAAAAGCACTACAAGGAGGGAGTGTTACTTATCAATGTAAGAGATCTGTTATCATCATGTATGTGATAGAATGGGAAGCTGTATGGTAGTGGAGTTTTACAAATCATCAGTAAATCACTTTGAGCTGTGGAGCTCTCCACAGTGCTCCATAATACACAGAGTCCCCTAGCTAGGTCCAGGCTGGACAGATGCACCCAACAACACTTTTTGCTATGGCTAGTTGCCTGTTACTATGGAATGGTCACATTGTCATGGAACTTTGTCAAGTATCTTACTTACTATGGATTGCTATGGATAGGAACAGTTCACAGCAGGTATGACAGGAGCAGGAGCATTGGCATCAATTGCATACTACATGTAATGACAGGTACAACAGGACTAGGTATTATGAAATCAATCAAGGACTGCCTGAATGTGCTGGTACTAATGAAGGTATGAGTATCTCAGTGTATGAAGTAATCACTTTATTGGTACCTAGTGAAGGTATGAATATCTACACTATGTCAGTACTGAGTAAATGAATGTAAGTATAAGTATGCTCACCTCAGTGTATGAGGTAATTCCTGAGGTGGAAAAGGATGGTGTGGAAAATTTATAGTACTGTAATTAGTAAGTGTAGTGACATCAGAATTTAACTCTGAGGGTTGGGGAGAAATTCTGAGCCCTCTGGGTGAAACCCTGAGAGGCTACCGTAACTCCAGAATGCATTCTCAACAGGTATCTCTCTACATTCAAATCAACCTCTTGCAGTGCAGCCCTGATACAAGGAGTCAGCATGAGCACATCAGCTGCCCCAGTACTTACCATCCTTTCTTTGCCCACTGAGAAAGCTGATCATGTAACCTCATGCTGTGATAGGGATTATGAAGGATGTTGTTCAGTACCTTCATCATGCCATGGAAAATGGAATTGTAAGCCTTGCTGGAGAATTGAGGCATCATCTTTCCTGTGCCATTCTTTGCAAATCCATCCAACACACAATGATACTGTGAGAAAAGTTTGAGTTGCAGCGACTTGGGGTGTAAAATAACTCACTGCAGCTGCAATGAGAGCCAGACAGGAAAGGGGAACTGAATTGTTGAAGGATTCAGGATGCTTATCCATGATTCGATAGGTCCCAGTATAGTAGAATTGTATGACAGCTTCCTTGAGGGCAGGGTGAGTGAAATTCCTGGTTTTTCCCTGATAAACCAATCCATTAGTAGTGCAGACAATGAACCATGTGAATGTACATTCCCATTGAAACTGTCTTGCAGGAAAAGCAAGTTGTCAAGGAGCTTTGTGGCAGCAGTCTCTATCCATTGTACACAAACCTGTAGTGCAACATCAGAAGGAGGGATAAGGTTGAATGCAGATGGCATGGTTGCCAGTGTAACTGACTTCAATTCCAAATGCCAGGCAGATATATCACCAAGGAGCTACTGGCAGTATGTCAGTAGCTGTAACTGAAAGACAGGACTACTTATG
>NW_026261119.1:0-20909 GCF_024613125.1 Pisolithus orientalis | reverse complement strand
CCAACGCCAAGTATAACCCCTTGCATGTTCGAACAATGAAAGAGGCTGGCATTACCGCTGGATGCAGATGGATGATTGTTGGCAGAGTTCACCATTTCGCCACATGCAAAACAGAATTCGATTTTACAGGTTGGACACGACTGCTTGATAATTGCCTGTAGATGTTCGATATATGACGGAAACTCGGGCTGAACGCTGTATCAGAGGGGGAAATCAATTACGATGGCCATGTAAGACTCACAAATAGTGAGAAAAAGTCATATTTCTTCCTGGGAACCTTGAACCCGCAACGTTGCGGACAGGGGCAGCTACCACTGCACAGATAGTCATACAGAGCGAAAAGGAAGGATTGCTCATTGCCTTCGGGACAACCTTTCATCCATTCGCCTTGCGTCATGAGTTTGATGGGTTCTTTGGATTCTGGTAAGCTGACGAATTCCGCTTCCTCCTCGACTTCGATGACATCTTCGCGACGATCCTTCGAAAAGAATATTCCTACTGGACGATGAAGAAAATAGGAGGCGGGTTTAACACACACACTTGCCTGCATACGGGTCCACTTCTCTTGCCATTGGCTGGATTTCAAAGTCTGACTCGTAGTCCACATAATCCTCGACTAAACGAACGAATGTCAGCCAACGTCGGACACGCCCACATGTCGGAGTATCTACCGTCATCTTCGATATCGTCATCCATCATGTCATGGTCTTGCACCACGTCCTCCGGAGTCTAACGAAAACTAAATTAAACATGATGAGGGAACAGGTATATGCATGACCCCTTACGGATGCGTGAGGGGTGCGCGATGGGGTAAGGATGGAGGACGTGTCGGGCTGCATACGCACACCCTCGCCCTCATCGTGCACGTGAGCAAACTCTCCATCGAAGATACGCTCAGCGGCCTGCATGACATCCTTGTACTTGTGCAGTGCTGCACAGGCCTGGGGCACGGTTGCACCCTAACAGGACTTGGGGTGAGTGGCGCTGTTATCAGGTGGACGGAGTTGGAGTTACCATCTCCACAAGCTGCTGAATCTGCTTGTCCATTGTAAAGTGGAGGTTAGAAGTGTACGGCAATGAAATCTGTCCGACCAGACTGAGCTGATAATTGGCAGCTTGAATGCTAGTTCTTGTCACGTGTCACGGAGGGTGACTGTGTACTAGGTTGGCATCATATGTATACGGCGATATTTCACTGGCCACCAATACATATAATATTTATACTACATGACAGGCAATATGTGTATGAATGGCTTCCGATATGACAGGATGAATTATGAGATGTATATGGGGCCGATATAAAGACACGTGTTGTGTGTTGGAAGAGTGCAGCTATTAGTGACGACGAGCAAGCAGTCGCAGTGACGGGTTCGCTGTCGTCCACCAACTGTCCTGTCCGATGAACTCGCTCGCGTACGTCTCCCGCAAGTTCGATGTCCTACTTTCGAGCTCGCCCCGCACTCCCCCGTCCACCCCAGCCAGCGAGTGTCCGCCATTCCACTGGCACAGACGACGCAGCTCTGATTCCAGCTCGCTCAAACGTACAAAGACGTGGTCAGACAAGTCCTTCTCCCCATCCCCATCCCCATCCCCGCCAGAAGGCCCTTCGTCCTCTCGTCCTAAACGCTCGTATTCCATTCCCTCTGCCTTCTTTCCTCCGTCGCCCCAATCACCGTCACAGCCCTCATCTCCGTCAGGCGCCCCGGTCGATCGCATCATTCCACCAAAGCCAAAGTTAAGGCTCAGATTTAGAAGCGCATGGAGGCGTGTCTCCCTCCTTCGCGTCTTCGTATTCGTATGGAACACCCTCTGTGCCACCTGGATCTCCTGGTTTCCCGCAGAAATCGAGCCCAAGGCCGGAAATGTCCCCAACGTCTCCATGCGAGAAAATGCTCTCCATCCAGACTACGAATCCCACTTCGATGCCACTCCTTCTGCATTGCCATCCATTCCCCGCCCTCCCGCTCCAGATACCCCCAGCGACCCACCTCATAGACTTGCAAGATCAGCTGTACAACCACTCCCTACCCCTCCTCCTACCCCCGAATGTCTTGCCCAACAACCGTCCCTCCCTTCTCCCCCTGCAGACACAACTTCTCGTGTTCCTACCCCCACAAATGCACACAAAACCCCCTTTCATTTCCCGAAGACGCTGGTCCTTGACCTCGACGAAACCCTCATTCACTCCACCTCAAAGCCTCTGTCCCATTCATCCGGACCTCTCGGTCTTCTCGCTCTCGGAAGACGTAATAAAGGTCATACAGTCGAAGTTATCCTGGGCGGTCGTCACACTTTGTATCATGTCTATAAGAGACCTTTTGTAGATTATTTCCTACGCAAGGTAATCATTATCGCGAACCTCTCTGGACAGTCCTTGACAGCCACGTCTCCTTAGGTGTCCGGATGGTATACGTTGGTCGTCTTCACAGCTTCCATGGAAGAATATGCCGATCCCGTCATTGACTGGTTAGACGCTGGGCGCGGCATTCTTACCCGTAGATTCTTTCGTGAGGTACGTCTTTCCTTCTTTTCCTCTTTATTCCTTTCCTAAGCGTTCGCCTACAGTCCTGCACCCTCCTTCCAAACGGATCCTACACCAAGGATCTATCAATCGTAGAGCAAGACCTTGCCCGCATTTGCCTCATCGATAACTCGCCCATAAGCTATCGTGTGAATGAGGGTACTGTTTTCCTCGTTTGGTCCCTTTTTATCTTCATCGTTGACATCTTTTCCACAGCAAACGGCATACCCATAGAAGGCTGGACCCATGATCCATCCGACGAAGCCTTGCTTGACCTGTTACCGATCCTCGACTCCCTGCGCTTCACTTCTGACGTTCGCAGCGTGTTGGGCCTTCGAGGATTCTCTTCATAGTCCATTCACTTCGGAACTCTGGTAATTCACAACCACCATTGATACTGTTAGGATGTTGTCTCCATCATTCATTACGAAGCTTTACGCCGTTCTCAAACTTGCATTCACGTCCCGCTCCCACCCAAGTTCACCGGCACCACCACAGTACAGTACTGAACATCATCGTTGCATAATTTAATACTGCTTATCCTGTACATTATCGATTTCACAACATCCCTACAAGTCAGCAAATGGCACAAAGTGTGCAGTGCAATTAAGATGGAGGAAGCAGGATATACACGTAAATTGATTGGGATGTGAACAATGAGTCGTAACAGAAAGCCATACATCAATAACGGCCAAGCATCGTCCCGGTATTACATGGCAAGTGCAGCCTGCAACTCCTTGAGCTGCGCATCCTCGTCGTCTTCTATTGCAGGGCGAGGACCTACGGTTGTATGAATACATCACACAAGAAAACAGCATGAACTGAGCTTACGTTCTTCCACTCTCCGTGCGCCGGTTGGGACATGCGCCGGGACATGTTCTGCGCCAGCTAGACGTTCGTCCAAGTGCTCCTGCTCGAGTTGCTCGAGTTCCGTCTTGAGCTCCTCCTACAAGAGATACTGAGTGTCAGATAACCTTGGCGAACGGGTGCTATAGTTACCTCGTCTGCCCCTTCCATTCCTGTTGGAGCTGATATTGCATCTGCAATCTCGTTTGCAATCTCCCTCTGTTCCGTAATCTTTGATAGGGTGGAATCAACCTTGTCCATGGTCCTGGATAGATCGTTAGATATACTGCCATGTCGACACAGGACTCAAAAACAAACATATAGCCGTGGATAGAGGAGAGCACGTCGGACGCCTTCTTCAAAGCTTGCATTGTCTCTACGTTCAAGTTGGCAGATTCCAACGTATTGATTTGCATTTCCAGCTGCAGTCGCTGTCCAGCTAATCTGTCCATCTCGGTCTCGCTAGCCTTCTTCCTGCGCAGTGCTTGGGTTGCGACTGTGGTGCGACCAGCCTGATTGCATCAGGGATACCAGGAGAACGAAGAATTGCTAACGCACCAGCCTTGTTCGATACCGCATTCGCCTTGGCTTTCTTGAGTTCTTCGTCGATTTTCTTCTGGAGGTACTCTTCTTTCTTCTCTATCATTTGCAGCTGCTGTCTCAACCCCACGATTGCATCTCGAGCAGCCTGCTTATTATCTCGCCTCCCCCCAAAGTACGACATGATGGAAGACATCATATTGACTCGCAGGTGGATGTGGTGGGTCAGAACAAAGAGCAAGGGCCAAGGTGAGAGATCTCCGGCTGGGACGAGGCTGCGGTCAGACGCTGGACTACACTGGTAGCCAGAAAAGGAAATCACGCCCCTCTGCCATGTCCCCATCCCACATTAATATGGTATCATAGGTATGTCCATTTGCACTGAATTATGGTATGTAGTGAAATGTGTAACTGCCACCAGGTCTGAAAATTAAATGGATAGTCTACTGTGCTCAGATCAATCGCCCTTGTCCTCTACAATGCTGCCGGGGTATCGATATCAGATCCGTTCCCAAAGATTTAAAAAAAAAAGATACTCACTCCTCTTCGTCGCTACGGTGGTCTGACGCACCTTGACCGGTCAAAACGCGCCATGCCACCCGACATATCATCCAGAACCATACAACTTGAAGTATCTTCCAGTTATATTCAGTAAAGTGTCACGTGTAGGATTGGCGATTTAGCTTTACCTCCAAGAATACCAGCAAGCTGACGAAAGTATTGTTCGTAATTTCGGAGAAGTACGCGCCCCGCTCCGGCGCCCACGAATTCTCTGGTACGAGCCGAACGGAGTCAAACCATGCTGACTTGATAGCGATCACAAACAGCACATGCCGAGTGATGAGCCAAGAGACAAGGAACGAGCCAAACGTTATGTCACATAGGGTATACAAGCCGATGTATCGGAACATTTTGGCGATCTGGGGGTGAAATTCAGCGTCGACATTCATTCAGTGATAACAAGGGATGCCACGCACAGGTAAGAGAATGTCACTGAAATCCATTATAACGGCAATGAGACATCCGATACGGGTGTAGTTAGTAAAGTAGCTTGCAACTAAGAGAAAAACTGTGATGACATGGTGCGTCATCATTTGCCCGTGGTCTTTTCTGCGAGCCTCTGCATTGAGAATGAACATCTGGTGCGAATAGAACGCAGTCTGAGTTATGTAGTACAGCTTAAGGGGTCCGGCAAGAGGAGCATGGGGGTAATTCAACCAGAGGGCCGTAGGATTCAGGACGCGGGTGGGAAGTTGGCAGTGCACATACTAAATGTCCCAGGGAGTCGTCAACAACACGCGACGAGGACACACGAAAAATACTGACCAGACCATACGAAAATTGAATGGAATAGTATATGGCTGACCAACCCTGTTCGGCGAATCTCAGCACGCTCCTATGCATTTTCCGTGCTTGCTTTTTGGACATGGATGGGGACGCGTCTTCCTTGCCGGTATGCACTGTGCATCCGTTTGCGGCTGACCCGTTGGGTGTACCGGCTCCGTCGATTGTAGGCCGTAGAGATCTCTCCCAATCCCGAGTGAGTTTCCACCTGGCAAACGGTTCCAAAACATAGATGCGCGTGAAGTCACGTAGTATCGCCATGATGGCAATGTATGATATAATCAGACATCCGTCCAAGAGGCCCGTGCTAAAGTACGCGGAGTCGTGGAAAGAGTCGGTATAGATAGGTTTTTCCGTCGGATACGAGAGCGTAAAGAATGGAATGAGGAAGGACGGGAGCCATTCTGCGGCCTGCGGGGTATTCATTGGAATGATATGTATCAAGTCGTCAAAATTTCATGGACAGAAGGACAACCGTGTGTTCGTTTCGGCTGTAATTTTGCGCTTGTTTTGTCCAGTCACGTTCTTTGGCGTCAAAACACGACCAAGAGCGAATAAAATGGATAGACGGTCGAATGGGCGCGTCAGTTTCGGGGTTTGGTGTCGAGAAGGTTGACGGAACCAAACGGTGTAGTGTAGGTTCAACACCAGTCAGTAATTCATTTTTAACTTGCAGGGGGTGGTAAAGGTGGCCCGTGCGACCGACCTTCCTAATTGGGGGTTGAGTACCCACTGGCCCATGGAGGCCAGTCCACTGTACGCATGCACTTGCCATGTCCTCGACCTCACAACCGAACACGACATTGTATATCAATAATCTTAATGACAAGGTCAAGAAAGAGGAGTTGCGCTTACAGCTGTATGCGCTTTTCACCACCTATGGCAAAGTCATCGACATCATCGCATCCAAAGGACCTAAAATGAAGGGGCAGGCATTTCTCGTATTCACAGATCTTGCTTCAGCAACGACAGCAATGAGGGCTTGCGAAGGTATGATGTTCTACGATAAGCCAATGGTGAGTCTTATCCGAGCACAGCGGCACAAATATCCAGTGATGCATGATGGATTATTCAGCGCGTCAGTTACGCCAAAACAAAGTCCTACGCAACTTCGCGTAGGGAGGATCCTGACTTTGTACCTCCAACCTCTGTGCATGCACGTCCAGAAGTTTCCACGATCGGAAAAGTCACTGTTTCTTCCCTCGACAAACGCCTGCGAACGGATGATTCTACGCCCGACGAACCCCAATCCAAGAGGGAGAAACCGGAAGACGACAGTGAAGGGGAGGAGATGGAAATAGACGAAGACGAAGATAAGGAACAACGGAGTCGGGCGCCAGGTATGTAGCTGTCATAAGAACATGGCTGAGAGGACTCTTACGACGTGTCTTTCCAGTTGCCATGCCCGCGCCTATCCAACAGCCATCTCCACGCTTATTGTGCACCAACTTACCACAAGAAGTCACTGACGACGTGCTTTCAGTCCTCTTTCAGCAGTACGTAATACTTGAAACGCCATTGGCGCTGTATCGCTACCATGCTCCAACAGGTACCGTGGATTCCAATCGACGCATGTCACACAGGCCCAAACACCAAATGCTGCTGGCGCGAAGGTCAAGATGGCGCAAGTATTTTTCGAGTCTGCTGAGTTGGCTTCGGTGGCAAAAGAGGCCCTGGATGGCTTCACCTTAAAGAAGGGGTGGCAAATGAGCGTCGCCTACGTTTGATCCCATTCTCCCCCCAGAAAAGCTTGTACTTATGCACTCATGGCCACCCGCATGCCAAATACAATGACTTGAGCCGTGTTTCAGGGGCTTTTTATCGGCCCGGAACTAACATCGAGCTAGCAGAGACGTTCACGTTTCAAACAGAAGACTGGGCATAACAGCAAAGCACTCCCTTGAAAGGCGTTTTCACACCTCGTGGAGATTCTTTTAAGATGGCCTCTGCAACACTGCGTGCAGATGCCGGATTTTGGCCGGCGATTACATTTCCGAAAACGAGACCTCGGGCTGCTGACGCCCACATGAAGGGCTTAGCATTGAAGTTAAAATACTTACCTATCACGGTTCCGCAGCCCCATAAATACCCCCAAGGCTTTTGATCTTGTCCTCAACGAGGAAAGGCACATCCTTTTTAAAGTATCAACTGCCTGTTATACAAAGGCCCTTTTCTACTTGCCTTGACTTTGCCAGCCCGTTCCTCAGCGTTTGAAAATGCTGTGGCATGTCTCTGCAAAGATCGGCTTCCCAGATGCGACCAGTGTTCACAACGGCACTAACCAATGCTTGCGAGCCTAAAGCTTCGTAGGGACATCTTACATCAGCAAAACACAAAAATGTGTTAGTAACTCATAGCTGCCCATAGTATTTGCACAATTCCATATTAGTCCAAAGCAATGTCAAGCATCCTAGCAACTCATAGTGCCAGAGTAGACTACACTAGACTTGCCCAAAGTAGTGGCCAGCATCCAAGCAACTCATAGCACCTGAGTAAGCCACACCAGTGATACCAGCAATCCAAAGACCAATAGCTACCTAGCATACAAGGGAACAGACACACCTAGCTAATACAGCAACCTAGATTCCCACTGTAGTAGAGAACTTGGTAGATCTAACTTTGTTCCTATGCATGAAGGCAACAACACACAGACATAACATACAGCATTTTTTGATAAGTACAGGAAAGTAATGGATAGTACTAGTCTAGACAAATGGCAAGTATTCAACTACCAGCATGCTCAATAACTGTGCCTATCAAGATCTGGCATAAGTAAAATAGTGGCCCAAAAGAAAAGAGCAAGCATAGCATACCATCAGACTTGAGAGATGGCTGCAGCTCACTGGCCAGAACACTAACATTGAAAATAGGCTCCCCCAGTCCGCATTTTTTCATTGCTACATGTAATGAGCCAACCTCCATATCTTTTTCGTGGACTCTCGCCTCGCTGCTGCCCACCTTGTACTTGTACGACTTGGCCATTGATTCATATTTGTGGGTGATGCATGTGGCCAGAGCTTGTTCCACATGAAAGACTTCGCATTGTGCACATGCTACATCAAGAAGGAGAAGTGCCTTATGATTCAGCTGACTCTTTGATTCATGCTGCAGATTGAAAACCTATCAATGAGCAGTTATTAGGAAGGAAAAAAAGAACTTACTGTGTGAGTGGATGACTCCAATATTCCATACATCTCAGCTAAGACACCAGTTGTCTCCACTTTGACCTTGGCACTGCTAGAGGGACTGTTGCAGGAAGAGAACCTGCCATCACGAGGGTTATGGGGCAGTCCTTTGCTGCCCAGGCAATGCTCAACCATGGGCATGGTTGATCCAGCATGAAGGTGTGTGTGATTGAGGTTATAAATGGACATGAGTGACTATGTTCATGAATGGGATGTGATTGGGTAGTATATGAGAAATACACTCCATAGTGATCCGAACAACATCTTGATTTGCACTGAGGTGATAATCACATAACACAGAATCAGCCTGCCTGACCATCTAGAGTATGCTCTGCTGTCCAAGTTGTGGTAAAGGCAGCTTCTAGAGTCACAGCACTGTCACAATGCACATGAGCCAGCCATCCTCTGGGTGCAATACCTGGGTCAATAACTTAGTCTGCCTTCACAAGTCTCTCCAACCTTCGAGCTTGAACATTCGTAACTCTCAACACTGAACATGCTTAGAAGATGTCCTGATGAGCACTGACCCTGATGACTATGCAACTCACGATTACCCAGATTTTGTTCATATGGCATTTGACATGTGGGGGCCAACCACAGATGACTTTGAGGGTGCAGCTAAAATGTTTGGATAGCCTGCTCATTCACCAGGTGTCCATCTATTTGGATTCATCAGCAGCCATATTAGCAGACTCAGATGTGTTGGCCAAATCAGACTATTAATTGCATTTGTGTTGAATGGCAGGTTGCTATTGCATATTGCACAGTCCATTCATTTGCAAAGGTTCTGTCTATCAGATTCCATCAGCTCTGGTTTTAGCAGAATGAGACCATCCCGCTATCTCATTTTTTAAGTTTCAAGTTAACTATTCTATGTCAAAAGGCCATGCATTCACTAAGCTTCCACCTATCAGGATACATTAGCAGTTGTTTTAGTAGAATGAGATTATCCTTTGCAATTCTGTTGGCTGTCTAGCCATTATTGTCTTTTTCTTACTCTTAAATAAAGGTTGAATATGCGATGTGGCATGAGTGGTCAATTAAAATGGAAATACAAAATGACATCATATGTGCTGTGGAGGAGTAAAATGATAGATGGCCTCATTCACCCTGCTGTCCTATCCACCCTTGTCTCATCTGCCAGAGGCCCTAAGAGATCAATGAGATTGTCACCCAATGCTTGTCCATATACCTGAATATGCAGAGCCTCTAGCTCATGAGCCATCCTGTCCAGCATCTGCATGGTTTCATCCTGTTGTATTTGGAAATCATACATTTGATCCTCATAGTATTGGCGGTGGGCCTCAGCATTGCAGAGTCAACATTCCAAATCTTTGATTCGCTCTTTGATTGTGTTGGATGTTTGTGACACCTCAGTGATTGGGGCACAGACAGGTGATGGTGCACTGGGAGTTGCAGTGGTTGCGAGTTGGATGGGTGCTGCTGTTGTCAATGGGCGGGTGTCTGCTTTGAATACAAGGGTTAACCATGATAATTAGCATAAATGTAGATTGATTAAATGTACCTGCTGCTGTAGATCCCTCTACCTCCTGCGCAATGGATGGGCCAGCCTCAACAATCAAATCTGCTCGTACAGCAGCTGGGATTGGGTGGGAATCCCTGCGTTTGAATGCAGGAATACAAATCTCTAAATAAAATTTGAGTCAGCGTAAATACATGAAATTGTGAACATACTGAGTGAAGATCCCTCAGGGATTGTCTCTCCCTGGTTGGAGGGCCCAACCCCAGTGTTGATGGCTTTGGAAGCCATCGAAACATGTCACTTTGGGGGATGTTCCTTTGGACTTTGGGATTCTTGGGCCTCCACTGTCGGGGACAGACTTTGAGCTCACTTTTTTCCCCTGGCTCGTGATGGATTCCATCAAGTTGGAGTGGCAATCCTGCCTTTGGCATGGCTACATTGAATTTTGCAACCATTGCATGGGAAGCAGGACTTCCTGGGGTTCTTGTAGCATCAAACCTTGTGTCTGTGGCATGAGTTGCAGGAATGGGGGTCAGGGGAAGGCATCCTTCTGGCAGCTATGGCAGCACAACCATATAGTTCATCTGATGGTGGACAAGGCTTGCATTTTGATTGGCCTTGAGTGGGAATGTCTTCATCATTGTCGGTTTCTGCTGTTGCCTTCCTAGAGTGGGATCAATGTCTGGATCAATGGGATGTCATTTTCACAGCAGCTTTGCACTTCTGCCTGCCTCACACTGGTTCTTCCTCATCGTCCTCCTTCTCTGGCACCTCATCTTCACCCTCATCATCCACCTCCATCCTGTGCAAGCTATCCACTATCATGTGCTCCACCTCTGCCTCAGTCGCTTTCCATTTTCCTTCATTGCTCATAGGCATTTTGGTCTCTTGAGTGGGTGGTGTTGGTGTTGGCACAATGTGGGGCATAGGGAGGCCCAACTGGTGGTAGTCATATTGATGCCTGACGATGTTGAGCCACTTGTGGTTGGTGACATTGGTTTTGGAAGGGGATAGGGCAGTCTTCCACTCAGGCCATGGGTGCTTGATTGAGCTGAGGTCTTCATGCCACTTTAAGAACATGTTGATGCCAATGAGGGTCATCAGAATCTCATCCATCCCAGTGATGAGGTTGCATACAGCGTCCTGAATGCATCAGTTAGTGAAAAAAATGTGATGATGCTATGATGCACTAGTTCATCATTTATTGCCTTGATGGCACCTCTCCACTTTGCAATCTTGTCTGCCTTTCCCAGCTTGCTGCTTTCCATGATATCCTTGAAGTAAATTTGAAGGATGCAGTTGGCCACAACATCGAGCTCAGGCGATTTCTTGAAGAGCTTGCAAGACAATGACAATGACATGTTTCTAATGACGAGATGATGGAGTAGTTTGACAGTGAGAGTGGTGATGGTGATTGGAGAGTGGAAGAGTCAGAGGTTAAAGATGGATGACAAGATACACAGATGTCGCATTTTTTATCCTGCCTATGAATGATTCCCATGGCATGACAGCAATACCGGTACTACAAGTCAATAATCCTGAATGCATATATGAAGCAGAAGCTCAGATAAAAATATGATGTGTTGTTCTGGAATAGCATTGCTGTTTGTTTTGCATGTTTCCTGTCTGCTCCAATGGCGGAGCCTGGCTCACAGCTACATAGACAGCACCTGAGATTCCAACTAAATAGGCAAATTGTCCAACATGAAACACAATTTATAGTGGGAAATTCAGATACTCTATAGTGCAAGAGGTTCCACTTTCTTCATTTCTTGTCTTCCTGGGCCCATCTTATATTGTAACAGGGGGATAACCCAATTATGGATAGGCCTGTCCATTTGTGGTGAGCTATCTATGATATGACAGATTGGCCTGTCTTATGCAGTGCCAAGGGTTTGTAATCCTGCAATGGACAGATCAGCCCATCTTATGTTGTAACACTGGTTTTTGTTTTCCCTTATCTGCTGCCTGAGAATACCATGGATGGGCCTGTCCTTATGTAGATAGCTTGGATCTCCCTTTCTGCTGCCTAAGAATACCATACACAAACTTGTCCTTATGTTGTGACAGTGGTGCATCTTGCTAGATGGGCCTGTCCATTTGTTGTGATGATATACATGATACTACTGAAGGGCCTGTCCTTATGTTGTGATGCTATTAGATGATATTACTGATGGGCCCATCCATATGTTGTGACAATAGAAACAATACTACTGAAGGGCCCATCCTTATGTTGTGACACTACTAAACAGCATTACTGATGGGCCTGTCTTTATGTTTTGACAGGGTACATCTTACTGGGGCCAGGCCCACCCATATGTTGTGACAATATAAATAATACTACTGAAGGGCCCATCCATATGTTGTGATGCTATACATGAGATTACTGACAGGCCCATCCATATGCTGTGACAATATAAATAATATACTGAAGGGCCCATCCATATATTGTGACTCTATTAAATGATATTAGTGATGGGCCTGTCTTTATGTTTTGACAGGGTACATCTTACTGGGGCTGGGCCTGCCCATATGTTGTGACAATATAAATAATACTGCTGAAGGGACTGTCCATATGTTGCAACTCTATTAAATGATATTAGTGATGGGCCCATCTTTATGTTTCAACAGGGTACATCCTACTGGGGCCAGGCCCACCCATATGTTGTGATGATATAAATAATACTACTGAAGGGCCTGTCCATATGTTGTGACACTATACATGAGATTACTGATGGGCCTGTCTTTATGTTGTGACAATCTAAATAATATTACTGAAGGGCCCATCCATATGTTGCGACTCTATTAAATGATATTAGTGATGGGCCCATCTTTATGTTTCGACAGGGTACATCCTACTGGGGCCAGGCCTGCCCATATGTTGTGACAATATAAATAATACTACTGAAGGGCCTGTCCATATGTTGCATAATACTACTGACAGGCCTGACCTTATGTTGTGACTCTATTAAATGATACTAGTGATGGGCCTGTCTTTATGTTTCAACAGTGGTACATCTTACTGTTGACAGGCTTGTCTATATGTTGTGACATTATGAAATGACATTACTGACAGCCTCGTCTTTATGTTGTGACAGGGGTATGGCTTATTATGAATGGGCCTGTCTAGATGTTGTGTGTTATGCCTGAGTGCGGTGACTTCTTCAAATGGAATAGGCATGAAGCACACGAGGTGGGAGTCTTCAGGCCAAACTTGTCATAACCCCTATGGCTGAGTTATCGTGATGATCTGACAGAGGTTCAGTTCTTCTGGCGAGTCCCTGAGGTTGTTCGCATGGAGAGAGAACAAGGATAAAGTGAAGGGATGAAGCTCAGTTGCAAGCTATTGAAAAACTGCAGATACAGGTCAAAGTACATAGGATTATATACCCCTATGTACAAGTACTGTAGCAGTCATGACAGGCACGTCGTGACACATATCCACAGTAATCAACAATCCTATCACTGAAATAAATATGAGTTGTCCGGTGTCAAAGATAAAGGTAGGGAGGCAACGAAGGCTATACTGGCTGGCACAATCAATGCACAGCAAGGAGCCTGACACCGGAACTATAGTATGACATGCAAGCAATAAAAACGAGTCAAGGACGAGTCATTGGAACAAGAAGTAAACAAGTTGTCCATCAGAGAGGGCGGTGTAATACCAGATCACAGTGGCAATGTGGTCTCGACAGGCACTGGAAATACCTTGACAGCTGGAGATCCAAACATTCCCTGGAGCATTCAAGCCCCTAGAATGGCGACAATTATTAGAGACGCGACAAGGCACGTGATGCACATGACCGTGAGAAGTCGAAAAAGGAAAGACCCCTGACAGAAGCATAACATCACCCCCCCTCCAAGGTCCTCAGACCCTTGAGGATGGGCCGGAAGTCACATTTGGGGATTGAGCAGATAGGGGTCGGTGAGTAGTATAGATGCGGGAACATGTCTGAGAGGCGATGGGCGACAAAGGCAATGGAGATGGCAGTTCTTCGAGGGCCAGAGTATAGCAGGAGCCATGTCCATTACGACACGACCAATGTCCCAGGTAATGGCATTGGTAGCAGGCATGTTGGTAGAGGACATGGTCAGGTGGGATGGGAGATTGGCCACTGAGGTAGAACTGAAGTTGATCAGCAGGTACAGGGATGAAGGGAGACGAAGGGAGAGGGTCAGAGGCGTGGACTGCATTATGGTAGTTCTTATGGATACCAGCCCATGACGCGTCCTGTAGTAAAACCTCCCAGGTGGAGTTGTGAGTTCCTGTACCAAGGCGGGCACCAACCTCTTTAAAAAGTTCCCCAGAGTCAAGAAACCCTATCTCCACCGCACGCCACTGCTTTTCCTTCTCCTGATCCATTGCATCCAATTTTGTCCTCAAAGCCAATGATTCCTCTTGCTTCGGAACGATGCAATCTAGGATTCGAGTGGCAGGCGGCGCCAAGAACTCCCTGATCTGTTGTTGACGTAAATGGTGATAGGCCCCTCCCATGACAGCTTCAGTAAGGTCCACCGAAGCCTTTTCCAGCATATTGATCATGATTACTTTGGACAATGGGGCTGTTCCGCTTAATTTCCGAGTGCAGATCTTTGACACCAGCCTGTTGATCACGTCTGACGCTCTGTAGATTTGAGACAACAACCCAAAATACTCAACCTGTTCTGGTGAGCACCCGTTAATGTTGTCCCTGTTGTTGAAGAGGTCAAGTGCCCTAACAACGTCCAAGTAGTCACTTGCTGAGATTGGTAATCATTGCTGGTCAAGCTGGGCAGTGGCAGCAGTTGTGAGGAGGTCGAGGGCTGCACATTGAGCACTGTCGGAGTAAGTGGTGAAGGCGGTGCATAGGTGGGGAGATTTGGGAGCATTGGCAGTGCCGGAGGTGGCTGCTGGCATATCGGGGTCATCATTAGCTCTTGTCTTACCCTTTCCCTTGCAGTTACTGTCCTCCCCGAGGGGGACTCTGGCCAAAGGTGCTGGGAGGTGTCTGACCGAGAACCCCTGGAGTGGACGTGGTCCATGAGCCCTGGTGACAGGGGGTGATAACGGACAGGGTTGAGAGAGGGGCAAGGAGAACACGGAGACATAAAAGCTGGCAGGGGACATCAGGGGTGAGGTTGGGGCATAGATACGGATGGGGGGAATGAGCCCATCGTCATCGGCATCATAAATGGATTCTGAGGTAAAGGGGATGTCAGTGTAGTCATTTTTGGTGTTAACAGAGTGAGGGGAGTCCATTTATGAGTTGAGATGTCGAGCGAGTTTGTACTGCTCAAGGGCCTCCGATGCATGGTCTTTTATATGTTCCTCGGGTTCCCATGTATTCAATGAATGAGGGAAACCTTTCCATTTGACCAGGTAACATCATTTCCCTCTGTGGCCATCCATTTTGTGATTCAGTATTGCTTCCAGCTCCCATTCAATCTTGTCGTCCACCAATTCTGGTAAGGGGGGTGCAGGCGCAGCTCCATACGTTTCATTTTCAACAAAAGGGAAGATCTGGGAGGCATGAAACACAGGATGTACCTTCCACATTGGTGGAAGGTCCAGTCAGAAAGCGACTGGTGACACAACCTGAGTCACTTTGAAAGGTCTGAGATGTCAGGGCGCAACCTTGATGCACTGGTTTTTGATGTGAAGGTGTCTGGTGTGAGTCAAAGTGAGGTTCAGTGGTGAAAACCAACCAAAACCAACACAAAAGACAATGAAAGCGAGTGGTGGTGTGCCTATGCGGTACCTAGATGGTAGAACCTGTTCTTTGGGAGGGTTTTTGTGAGCTACAACACTCAAAGATGAGTGCTGAGGGTTGGGGGTGCTCCTGACAAAGAGGGAGCAAGAATGTGATAGAAAGTGATAGAGTAGACTGCTGTCAGCCTACAGAAGGATGGATGGTGACTTAATTTGATGTCCTAAGCTGTACCAAGCTCAGGGAGGGCTTGGAGCGAAGTATATGGATGATAGATGATGATAAGCAAAGTAGATGATAGCTAGACCCTTAATAAAGTCTCAACTATCGAAGCTGATGAATGATTTACTGAGAGATGATAAATTGCGATCAAGAGGGGCTCTCTGATGTCTTCTTTTTTTGCTACCTAAGTACAGTGACTTATATACAGTACAGGGGCATTGCCTATGGAAAACAAGGTGCAAACACTTGGTAAGTGATTGGTAACTGATGAGTAAGGAATGTAAGCGATGGGTAATCGTCTTGGAAAGCATTGGTAAGCATTGGTAAGGATAAGTAAGCCAAAAAGCGAAGAATCAGTAAGCAAAGTCAAAAGATTGGTAAGTATTGGCAATAGGTGAGTCAAAGACAGTCAGAATGTCACAGTATGAGTTAAGCAATGTCAGGAACTGGGAAAGTGCACTGGAATTGCATTAGGGGGAGGCTGTGCATGTCACATCTTGAAGAGATCGCTTCTAGGCCAAAGTGGGATGACAGAGAGGCAGCGCTGATCTGATGCTGATATAGTACATCCAAAAGTGGACAGGGTGAGTCAGATGTCAACAGGGGTCAAGCTTTGGGGGTCTGTGGGGTGACAGGAGCATAGGGGATCGCAACTTTCCCCCCCAAACCATCCTCTCAGTGAAGCAAATAAAAACTTCATGAACAAGGCTCTGTTGGAAGAGAGGATGAAGGGGGAGTGTCTTCTGCTGTATCTTGCAACAAGGAGGCAAGATGTGCATCATACTCATCATGGATGCGATCAGGGAGAGTGGAGAATGGTAGATTATACTGTAGCTGTTGCAATTTTGGAAGAATGACGGACAAGACTGGTATGAAGACATTGCAGGGGGCAGGGAGGAAGGATCCATATGCTTCTTGGACCAGAGAGACTGAAATGACCACATAAGACCTTTCCAAGCGAATGACAGACCTGAGGCGACCAAAGAATGTCCTCCTGGAGGTCATACTGACAAAAAGAACACACTGTCCAAGCTGGATGGGCTGAGAGGGGGCAGATGAGGGTGGGATGTACCAGGACGCTTCAGGACGGAAGCTGGTAGGAACCCCTGGTAGATATATGTAGCCATGGTCCCTAGCAAAGGGGACAAGTGAAATGACTGATGTGGAGGCAGCCATATCAGAAGAATTAGCGAAATGAGCATCTTTTGGAGGGAGTGCTGTAGAAACGTGTGGAGTGCACAAATCCTTTCCAATCCTGGAAGGTAGGATCACGTGGCTGAGCACTACAAGCGAGTGTGGGAATGGTTTCAGTGTCTGCAGAACTGGTGGAGATACGTCGAAAACCGGAATGCCGTACACGGGCACTTAACTTGCCTCCTCCTTTTTCTTTGGCACTGACAACCTGTTCTTGTGCAAGGGATGACTGCCAACATTGCTGGCTGTCCTTCTTCGCATGAGGGCTATGGTCTTCACCTCCATTCATCAGCTACATCCATGTCCACCTCACCAAACACCTTTGGTGTGTGACAGCACGGATCATTTCTATCTTCGCTTTGTGTGCTCGAGCCTTCACAGATTGTGGAATGGCAGGGTCGTCAGGGGTATTGGAAGGGTTATTAGCATCAGCAGTCATAGAGAATGCGAAATAGAAGGATGCAGGTGGTGGGAGGCTCGCCCAATGGTAAGCGGGTGGTGGTAGGGAATGGTGATCTTCATTGGAAAGTGACATAGGAGGTGGGCAGTCGTTGACAACCTGTGTAGAGAAAGAGTAAAAACGGTCTAGCCAATCCTCATGGTCATTGTCCTCAGGTGGTTGAGCTCTGACCATGGATGGCAGGATAAGCCATCAGGGCTGGCATGCCTGTCTGCAGGAACATGGACAAGTTTGAATGAGAAAAGGAGGACACCAGCGATTGATCGTCGCATTAGGCTGCAGATCTGGGTTATTTATCATGCCCTTAATATACTTCGCATCTACCTCCACAGTGAAGTTAGTGAGATATGGATGTTATGTCTTCAGCAATTATGTCTTCTAAATGCCTTTGTGAAGAGGTAAGGAGCATGGATAACCCTCCTATACCCAATAAACACTTCAAAGGCATGTAGTCTTAGCATGAATTTTATGTTTAGTTCATGTTCTGTAGGTTATGTGTAAAGTGTTTCAATTCATTTGCAGCAGGTAACCATCTCTGCATGTTGTTTCGTTTTACATCTCATGATGAACCTGTCAACATTTATATGGATTCACAAGATGTCATTTTGTCATGGTCCCCAGGCTTCCATCTTATACTGTTCTCTGTTTAACTGCTTGTACCTTCAGATGTCCACCCAATCTGGAACAATCCCACCAAAAAAGAAGGATAGCAAAAAAGCCAAACAATGACCAGAGGCTGACAGAAGCACTCAACCTGCAAAAAACAAGCATCTAGGAAGCCCACCCATCGATCTTGAAGAGTCTCAGTCTGTTGCCACAGTGGGACTCCATTGTAGCAGAAGGGCAGGGGTGGGTTCAGGTGGAAGGGCCAAGCAATTGGAGCGGATTGGTACTGCCCTTGAAGGCCAAGCTACATGGCCATGAAAGTCAACAGATCTCCCCAACAATTCCGTTGTAAATCCTCTTGCACCTCTGCCCACTCAGCAGAAAAAGGGTGGGGGCTGGAGTGCTGGCCAGAATGCAAAACCAAAGGTCAGTTCTAGTTATTTGCAAATATCAAGCTAACCACTTGCAAAGTCCAATGTCACCCCACCACCCTATGTGCCTCCCATTGTGAATGGTCCTAGCCCAGCTGATATGCCTCCAGTGAGTGTCTTTTCATACTGATATACAATGTTCATTTCAGAATCCTGACCCTCAGTCTTCAACAGCAGTAGCAACACCTGTCTTCCATCAGCACCCCACAGACTCCCATCACTTTGATTTCAGTGTTCCAGCTCAACAGCCAGGTCATATCATGCCTCCTGGGATGGAACCTGACCTTCAAGTGCTCAATAATCCTTATATCACTGCAATTTGGGGAGACCAAGTTCCCAGTAATACATCTCATCTGCCAACACCCCAGCCCAACTACCAGTCTCGGTTTATCCCCCACCAGCTGCCTGCTACTGTCCCTGACTCTTGTATCAACCCCTCCCTTGATAGCTTGCTCTCATCGAGACAAACTTCGGCAACCACTGATGTTCACCACAAGAGTTTGGAGAAGCTGTCATCAGAGGGCTCCTCAGAAGAGGAGTCAGAGTCCTTGAGTAATAACCCATTGGATGCAGAGGCTGGCAAGGTCTCCAGCAATGAGTTCAACAAAGATGAGGACAATGCATTTGGATGGGGTGCAACAAATCTTAGGCAATCAACTCATCCTGGTACATGTCAGAGGTTATTATGGTATTGGCTCAATGTTCTTTGTTAGGCTTCTCCCAAGAAACAACAACAAGCAATCCTATTCACCACAATTCCTTACCCCCTGACCACGAGTTTCAGTACTCACACAATGAGGATGACAATGTGGCTCTGTGAAGCTTACAATCCAAGGACAAGGCTCAGCCAGAGGTATGAAAATGCCATTCCTGCTAGCTTTATTTATTCAGATTGTTATTTTAGGGTTCCCAACATGGTGCTGTTGTCAATGTTCTTGAATGCCACCATCACACTAATGGCCATCCTGTTCCCAATCATGATCTTCTGACCCTTGCACATGACTTGGTCAATGAAGTATCTCAGTGCACCAGAGCCCCTCATAACTCCAAGAAAGCTAAGGATGAGAGCCCATTGCCTTCACAACTGAGATTTTACAAGGCAGTATGGAAGGACTGTCTTGAAGATGCTAAGCAAGAATGCAGGGCTGCACATGCACTTTCTAACCCATTCCCATTGAAATCTCATGACCTCAACCTCTCCATAACAGAGGCACTTTTCACTGTCATCATTGAGTGGAATCAACATGGTGTGCAATTTGAAGATGGTGAGTAACAATATTTTCGCTTTATACATGTCTCGTTATCCTAACTTTATAGGTTACTGGCCTGACCACAAGCAAGATATGGTGTGCCTTGTAAGTAGTCCTGTCTTTTGGTTACAGCTACTGACATACCACCAGTAGCTCCTTGGTGATATATCTACCTGGCATTCAGAATTGAAGTCAGTTATGCTGGCAACCATGCCATCTGCATTCAACCTTATCCCTCCTTCTGATGTTGCACCACAGGTTCATGTACAATGGATAGAGACCACTGCCACAAAGCTCCTTGACAACTTGCTTTTCCTGTGAGACAGTTTCAACAAGAATGTACATTCATGCAGTTCATTGTCTGCACTACTAATGGATTGGTTTATCAGGGAAAAACCAGGAATTTCACTCACCCTGCCCTCAAGAAAGCTGTCATACAATCCTACTATACCGGGACCTATCGAATTGTGGATAAGCATCCTGAGTCCTTCAACAATTCAGTTCCCCTTTCCAGTCTGGCTCTTGTTGCAGCCATGGTGAGTTATTTTACACCCTGAGTCGCTGCAACTCAAACTTTTCTTGCAGTATCATTGTGTGTTGGACAGATTTGCAAAGAACAGCACAGGAAAGACGATGCCTCAATTCTCTGGCAAGGCTTACAATTCCATTTTCCATGGCATGATGAAGGTGCTGAATGACATCCTTCATAATCCCTATCATGGCATGAGGTTGCGCGATCAGCTTTCTCAGTGGGTGAAGGAAGGATGGTAAGTACTGGGGCAGCTGACATGCTTGCACTGACTCCTCATATCAGGGCTGCACTGCAAGAGGTTGATTTGAATGTAGAGAGGTACCAGCACATTCAGGCAGTCCTTGATTGATTTCATAATACCTAGTCCTGTCATACCTGTCATTACACATAGTATGCAATTGATGCCAATGCTCCTGTTCCTGTCATACCTGCTGTGAACTGTTCCTAGTTGTGGAGTGATCACATGTTTGCAAAGTAAACATTGAGATGGGGAGTACTGGACAACACCCCAAGGAGAATACAGTCTGGCCAGTTTTGTACAGTGATATCTAAGCATGAAAGTTCCATGGCAATCCATAGTAAGTAAGATACTGGACAAAGTTCCATGA
>NW_026261118.1:0-20930 GCF_024613125.1 Pisolithus orientalis | reverse complement strand
TCAGCTGTCCATCTTTTCATCAGCTCATTGACCCCTTCTCAGTTGGGTGGTCAGTGAAAGGAATGCTCTCCAATTCATCTTCATCTGCATATTCTGAGTAGTCCTGTTGTTCAGTTGAGTACTCACTCCCTGAGTCCAGATCAGGGTTTGCTGTGGAATACAAGTTATAGTGGGAAGCTCACTATTCTGAGATGTGCTGATTTCTTTGAATTGGATATGGTGGGCAAAGAAGCATCTTCATCAGCTTCATCATCAGAATCATGGCCATTGCTTTCCCTCCCACTATATCAGTTAGTGCTGTATTTTGTGGATGCTGCATGGGGTCTTTGCATGGGCTGGACATGCAGAAGCTGCCTACTATGGGAACCAGAAGCTGTTGAGGGCTTTGAGTGGGAAAATGAGGGATGGCATCTTGGTGCAGTTTTGCCTCCCACCAGATACCTGAAGACCAGAATTCATTAGTGCTGATCTGTCATGCATGAAATCACAGATGGCACACCTTGTTAGGGAGGGATCATCTGTTCCAACACACTAGCCTGAGCCTTGTCACTATCATCCAAACTGTCATCCACCCTATCATCTGCTATCATCACATACTATATCTGCCACCCCTTCTTGCACTTTACCCTTGCCCTTGACATTTTTCTTCCAGGATTCTTTTTGCATTTGGGGCAGTATCTTTCAGTATTTCCACTGCCTCACAACCTGGAGGGGTACCAAAGTTCTATCCAGTGGCTGCAGCTTCACCAATCAATTGATCCATTTCTGAAATCCAAAACATCATTTGGATGGGATTCCTTGCTTGTGCCAAAAGACAGCAGCTGGGTAGCTGTTGTCATCCACATGTGACTTGGGTGTGGAAGTAAATCCTTCAGGAAGATGGCAGGCTGCTATCATTTCTGCTTGATGATGACCAAAATTCTTGAATGGCACTGCTGAGAGGGATTTCCACATGCTAATCCTGATAGCACTCATCAGAGATTGAGGACACTAAATACTCTGGCCACTCACAGTAGTGAGCAGTCACAAATCTGCAAACCATTTTTTGTAGTTGGTCCTGGCTAAGGCCTGCAATTTCTCCTATCCAAATCTCTCCATGGCATTTTTCACCAATTTCATGGAGTCAACCTTGCCTGTTCGCTTTGGCACTGTCTTTTTCTGAGCATGTTGGGACTTGACTCACCATCATGCTTGGCAGTGTTCCTGGTTCCTCAAATGTTTCCCCAAGGTACTCTGCCAGCTTCCTTCCAGTGTGGACATCATTGAAGGGGATTCCATCTCAATTTCATTATTGAAGTCCATACTGTCATTGCATGAGTCTTACCTAGGCCTAGAGGAGAATATGGTGGACTCATGTGCATGCCTGTATAGTTCCCTCCTCATTTTTCCACCCAGCCATACACACTATGCATTCTGCAATACCTCCACATCTCCATTGCAAAGTTTCAGACATACTTGTACCCATACTTGGCTGCATTCCTGGGAACCAGGATAAATTGAAGACTGGGAAGTTGACCTCATACAATGCACCTTGCTTTTGTCTCTGGTGCAGGGCCTTCCTGCCCATTCCACCTTTCTGCTATATCTTCAGCTGCAGCCAATTGTTCCTGTCAGGTCATCCTGAATAAAAGCTGTCAATGCATTCTGATACTGTTGGATCTGCTTGCTTCCATGGGTATCACCTTCTTCTACTTTCATTTTTGCAAGCTTCTCCTGTATTTGCTCTTGGTACAATTTGGACCACTGCCACACAGAGTATTTGTAACTGGATCTAAGGGTAATGTGGGGCTTCTTTGACAGAGGGGCTTTTTCAACCAATCTTGTATTAGCTACAAGGGTGCTTTGAATTGTGAGCATCAATCAGAACTTTTAGAGCATACCTTGCACTTGGTCTGGACTTTGCTCCCTCTCAACTCCTTGTTCCTGTCCAATCCTGCATCTCCTCCCATATGGATAGCAGAACTGCAGGCTTCTTCTTCTTCCCTGCTTGCCTCCATTCCTGGCATCAGTGCCCAAGGATCTCCAACTCTTCCACTTCAAACCTTTCTTCCTCCCTTTCCCCCACATCTGATGGTTCTATGTCTTGCTCACCATCAGCATCATCTCTTTCCATCTGATCCCAGGTGTCTGATTCTACTGTGACTCCATGGAGTATGATGTGGTATGATGTATAATGGTGTATAATAGATGGTTGGCTACTAAGTTTTTTTTGTTTGGTCTCAATGCATTTCAGTACTAGTGTGGCCATGCCAAGGAATTTGTTCAGACCTCCATGAAGTGACAAAATATCCAATCAGGCTGATCTCTTTGACAGGATCCTGCCCAAAGGCAGATTAGCTCCTGGTTTGCATCTGGGCTGTCAGTTGGGCCCAATCATATCCATACTTATATTGATACTGAACATCTGTTTCACCTTCATCAGCTAATATAGCATCCAAATTCACCATCATAATCCAGGCAAAGCACCCAGGTAATGTTGCAGCAGGAAGGGAATGTGCAGGCAAGCAGAAGGCAGCACCATGCATTGTGCAAGGCCAGTGTAGTTGCATTTGTATTTATGCCCTGACATGTGTTAAGGTACGAACAATAGAGCTAAATGATAAAGACTTGCACTAGCAGTAGCATTTCTAACAACTGACCTCATACTGTGAAATCAGCAACCTCCAGATGGCCAAGGGAAGCACTCAAAAGGGTATGAGAATGATTGGTCCTACCCCAGGCCATCAGGTGAAGCAGCTGGAAGTCAAGACTCAGAGAACTGGAGGTAGATATAGATCATGATTGGTAGAAGTGTGATCAAACAGCCAGATCCAACAACCCCTGTCCATTCTCCCCAATCCTCACCATCCAAGCATTCAAGGTCTCACTCCCACAAGTACTTTGATGCATGGGCAGATTCAGCCTTTGATGGACATGAAAGCATGAGCCCACTGGTCCAGCAACTGATGTTACCAGAAAAAGGTATGCAGCAGTTTGCCAACCCTGAAAGTGGACTTCACATGGTGTGTCAGATGCAGAACAATACATCTGCAAATGGGTTCCACAGAAGGGGGAGTTCTTGAAGATACTCCTGGAGCTGGAAGCCTCCCCAGAGCCAAGGAACTGCACCTGGTGTGGCAATGAGGGTATACAGATGTCCAGATTGCTTGCATCAGCCCCTATTCTGCACAGAATGTTGCCAGAAGAGTCATGAGAGCCTGCCTTTCCACAGGATCCAACAGTGGACAGGGGACTCAAGGAATCTGCCCTCCACATGGTGAGAGATCAGTTGGTTGCCCAGAATTACATTCACATCAAGACCCACAGACTGGCATTCAGATGCACCTAGGACATGGCAGAGCACCCTGTCCCCATGATGCACAAGCCCAGCAAGCAGCAGGTGAACCTCTGCCCATGGATGATCAAGAATGGGAAGATGTGGAAGATATTGAAGAAAACCCAAAGCACCTCCATCCTCCAGCAGGGTCAAGATATCTCACCATCATGGATGTCACAGGTGTTCATTTCATTGTAGTGAATTGGTGTGAATGCAAGACTGCAGAAACCGATACATACAGTTACTCAGAGCCAAACTATTTCCCTCAACATTCAAGAAGCCAAGCACTGCATTCACATTCATGGTTCTGGATGACTTCCTGAGGGACAACCTGGAATGTGGAAATGTCCAGTATGAACTATTACAGCAAGTTGCATGGATCACATCCAGTGTGTTTCCACACCTCATTCCAGTAAGATTTGGTATTTTGGTTCCAAGTGTTGGAATGTCTGAAGGGTCAATCAGGATAGATACTGTGAGCTTCTATGGGTTGCATGGAAATGGTGATACCTCAATCTACTTAAATGGAATGGATTCTGTGGGACAGCCAGGTCAGCAGAGAAAGGTGGTCTGGCATTATTTTGCATGGCATGCCCCCAGCCTGAAATAAATGTCAATACCAATGAGGATTTGGATCAGTAAGCAGTGCCAATCATGCAATCCTCATATGTCAACATTCTCCAGCTGGCAGTTTCACCCCACACAATAGTAATGGACAGAAACTTTAAAGCAGAACACATGCATGAGTGGAAATCCAAAGATCAAATATGTTTGATGGATGGACTGGGATATATGGTGACCAATCTGCAGTACATGGACTATTTGAAGGCCACTCCACATATGGCAGAGGTATGAATTCATTCAACCCATGCAAAACATGATCCAAGCTCAGGCACAGAAATCCACCTGCAACAACCATAGAGCTATCAGTCAGGCAAACACTGTCTGCAGAAAGCTTCATGCAGCAGGAATTGGGGTGACTGCATGTGCACAGCATGGATGCTTTTATCCATATTGTGTTGTTGACTTCCAAAAAGGAGAAAGGTAAGAGCTTGAATTATTGATTTTGGACACCCACTGATGGGGCTGCAGACAGTTGAACATGGACTACTCTTTGGCAAATGCATTGGGATACAATTATGGAAGGGATCAAACAAGTGGTTTGCTTCTATGACATTAACTGCTCCTGCATGATGAATCTGTGGAAGCATGTGGGTTGAAGTGAGTTGATTGATATCCCATCATCTCTTTGGATTATTCCTGGAATCAGCATTTGGCATGTGCACAGGCACAAGAAGGAATGTTATGCATAGTATGCCCCACTGTTCATCAAGGGGGCCAGATGGGTAGATGGAGAAATTATTGAAATGTTGTGGTCCATCCTTATTGTGGCATCCACATCTGCATGTGGGATGACCTCACCACACTGCCAAGAACTGCTGGATTTCCAGATGAATGATTCCAACTTCATGAAGATTATTCAGATTGGTTAGTCTGAGGGTCCACTTGCAGCACACCCCTCTGACATCCCAGATTAAGTGGATAGCCTATTGTGGAAGCTCAAAGCCACTCAAGCAGCAGTGCCAATGGTGAGGCAGGCATATATCAAGCTAGATGAAACCTTGTCTGCAGAGCAGTGAAATAGCTGGCAAATGCAAGAGATTTGTGCACTGCATGATCACATGGATGACCCATCTGCCATGGGCATCTTCAAAGTTCAATTAAGGGTGGGTATGGTGTCTGCATTTTTGGATACATGCAAAATACTTACATATCTCAAGAAGCACCAACAGTCCATGCAATTGAACTAGAGTTATTGGAGAAACCCAGACCCAGCAGAAGCCTACATGGAGCAGCTAGTTGGCTAGCATGTGGTTTATGCTTAGAAGAGGCCATAACCTCACTTCACATGAACAGACAGGATGTTGGGGAACAGGCATTGGAATTGAAAAAATTGGCTATGGCATGCCATGCTGATCACGTTGCATCTGAACAATTGGGTTTTTATCACAGATGCTGCAATTTACTTGAAGCTGCACCTTGAAGTGGGATCCAATGCATCTGCAGGCAAATCCATACAGCAGACTGCATTTCTCAATGCAAATTCAGACCAGGAATATGCTTTGGATGATGGTTGGCTGGATGACCTGGGGGATGAGTTGCCAGCTTCAGATGGAACCCCAGCAGGACTGCAGGACAAATTGCCACTTCCATCCACTCTTGGCATTGACACATGTTGAACTTGAGGGCTTCAAAATCTTGCAGAAATGGAGCTGAAGCTTCACACAGGTCAAGCTAATGATGTGCTACATGGCCTTCATCTTACATTGGCAGACGAGGTGGTTGTCTTTTGGGGGGTGGTGTGGACAGCTAAGAGCTATTCTACTAAAATGCAGGCCTGGGATATGATTTGCACTATCAATGTCTCAGTTAACAAACAGGCCAAGATTTATAGTTGATGCAGAGATGCAATGGTTGCACTCAGGGTGGGTGCAGATATCTTAGGACATTATCTTATCTAGAGCTGCATAAAGAAGACCTTGCTGTGCAGACAGTGGCCTTCTCCCAAAATGCACATGAGCACCACAGAACCCATCTTCCATGGTTTTGGTCAATTGATGTCTCATGGGACAGAGAATCAAAGAGTTGGATGTCTGAATGTATGTTGCCCTTCCCATTTAACAGTGCTGAAAGGTTGATGAATTTGCTTCAATTAGTTTATCACATTCATTGGCTGTGAGCAAAATCAGTCAATGAGTGTTGGGAAGAAGAGGAAGAGCTTGTAAAAGCAGAGTTTCAATGGGCTATAAGTTTCTTCAGATTTCAAGCAAAAGAATGGCACAAGATACAGATGGGAAGCAGTGACATTGGAGCTCCTGGGGTGTGGTGTTATGCAGTGAGGCAGTGGGCAATGTATTTGAGGTTGGCAGAGCATGCCAAGTGCAAATGGCAGGCCATGAATGTGACTGATATTCAGTTTTTCCTGGATGAGGATTTGTAGTTAAATGTTAACTCAATGTGAACCTGCAGTTTCCATCCCCCACCCTTGCATTCTGCCCTGTACCTGATGAACAGGTCAGCAGGTAATTTGCAGGAGACATCCAGTGGCAAGCTGGCCCATTCTCTCACCCTCAGCATATTTGATTTCCATCATGGACATGTCTGGTCTGACATGGGTATGCATATCATTTGTCTTGAAAGGCTCATGTGTCTGTGGGCTGCAATGACCAGCAACTAACTGAAACATTTATCTGCTCATTTGCCAAGGTTCTGCCTGTCCGAATAGCTTCCATCTATTGGGATCCATCAACTGCTGTTTTAGCAGAATGAGATCTCATTTTTTAAGCCCCAAGTGAGCATTTGCATATCGCAAAGTCCACTCATTTGCTCTAAGCTTCCATCTATTGGGATACATCAGCAGCTGTTTTAGTAGAGTGAGATTTTGGCTGTCTAGCCATTATCTTCTTTTTCTCACTCTGAAATAATGGTTGTATTTACAATGAAGCTGCAGTGGTCAATTAAAATGTGAAGTGTAACCACAACATCATATATACTGTGGGGGTGTAGCATTATAGGTGGCCTTGTTCATCCTGCTGTCCTATCTACCCTTGTCTCATCTTCCAGCAGGCCAAAGAGATCAATGAGGTGTTTGCCCACTGGTCATCCACATACCTGAATGCACAGAGCCTCAAGCTCCCAAGCCATCATATCCAACCTCTGCTCAGTCTCGTCCTGATGTACTTGGAAATCCAACATTCAATCTTTGTAGTACTGGTAGTGGGCCTTGGCATTGAGGAGTTGGCATTCCAAGTCTCAGATTCACTCTTTGAATGCATTGGAGGTTGCTGATGCCTTGGTGATTGGGGTGCAGATGTGTGGCAGTGTGCTGGGAGTTGTAGCAATTGGGAGTTGGATGGGTGCTGGTGTTGTTTGCATGGGCATCTGTGTCAAATACAAGGGTTAGTGATCACACTTAGTGATAATGTGGAGTGATTACACATACCTGGTACCATATATTCCATTCCCACCTGCACAACAGATGGGCCAGCATCAATGATCAATTCCACTTGTACAGCAGCTGGGATTGGGCAGGAGTCCTTGCATTTGAATGCAGGGATACAAATCTCTGAATAAAATTTGAGTCAGTGGTAATGGCCTGGAAATTGAGCACTTACTGAGTGGAGATCCCTCTGTGATCATTTCTCCCTGGTTGGCAGACCCAATGCCAGCATTGATGGCTTTAGAAGCCATCGAAACATGTCACTTTGAGGGATGTTCCATCTGTGTTTGTGTTTCTGGGGCATCCACAATTGGGGACAGACTTTGAGCTCATTTTTTGGTCCTGGCTTGTGATGGATTCTGTTGAGTTGGAGTGGGAATGCTGTGATTGGCATGGCTGCATTGAATCTTGTGACAATCACAAGGGATGCACAATTTTCCAGGGTTCTTCTCACATTTGACTTTGCACCTGATGCACAACTTGCAGGCATCAGGGTTGGGGGGAGGAGTTGTTCTCACAGCAGTTGCAGCATGACCATATAGTCCATCCAATGGTGGATGAGGCTTGCATTTTGATTTGCCTTGAGTGGGAATGTCATCTTCTTTGTCAGTTTCCATCATTACCTGCTTCCTAGGATGGGATCAACCTCTGGATTGATGGGATTTCGGTGTCATGGCCGCTTTGCACTTCTGCCTCCCTTGCACTGGTTCTTCCTTGTCCTCCTCCTTTTCTGGCACCTCATCTTCACCCTCATTGTCCACTTCCATCCTGCATGAGCTCTCAGCTACCATCTGCTCAACCTCTGCCTTGGTAGCATCCTGTTTTCCTTTGTCATTCTGAGGCATTTTGGTCTCATGAGCAGGTGGTGGTGGTGTCAGCAGAAGATGTGGCACAGGGAGGACCAAGCAGTGGTAGTCATATCAGTTCTTGACAATGTTGAGCTACTTGTGGTTGGCAATGTCAATTTTGGCAGGGGAGAGGGTGGTCTTCCACTCAGGCCATGGGTGGTTGATCAAGCTAATGTCTTCATGCCACTTTAAGAACATGTCCATGCCAATGAGGGTCATGGGAACCTCATCCATCCTAGTGATGAGGTTGTCAAGAATGCATTCTGGAGTTATGGTAGCCTCCCAGAGTTTCTCCCTGTCCCTTGGAATTAAATTCTGATGTCACTATGCTTACTAATTACTGTACTATAAATTTTCTGCACTGTTGTTTTCCACCTCAGTGACTACTTCATACACTGAGGTGAGTATCGCTAGATTCCCACTCATTTACTTGGTACTGACATAGTGTGGAGACTCATACCTTCATTAGGTTATGAGCCCCACTGTCACACTCTAATTCTGAAAGAGTTATTACACAGCAAGAATACCCACTATGGTGAAAGATGATCATTCCTTACAAGTCCCAACCCTAATTGTGGATGGAAGCAACTGGTTATATTACAAGGCTCAGGTTGAATGGGCTGTCAGCTTGAAAGGGCTGATTGGACACCTGACTGGCTTGGATGCGAAACCAGAGGACCCTTCAGTGGGAAAAGACTCCTCCTGGAAGCCCACAGCCACAGAGCAAAAATTTGTCAGTGAATACCCAGAAAAACTCCAGCAATGGGCAAAGGATGACAGATATGTCAAGCAAGTGATCACTGTGTCACTCCCAGAATCATTATTCCTTTGAGTTCTGAAGGAAGAGACTGCAAAGAGTGTGTGGGGTGTCCTCACTGATCTTTTCCAAAACCACTCTCACATTGTCACAATTGATCTTCAGAGAAAACTCCAAGAATCCCACTGTGCAGAAAAAGGCAATGTCCATGCTCACTTTGAGAAGATGCATGCACTGTGTGAACAACTTGCTGCACTTGGACAATCTATCACAGACAATGACTTTGCAGCAATCATTCTCAGTTCACTTCCTGCTTCATATGACTCCAACCTTGCAGCTATGACATCTTCAGCCCTAGTCACGCAAAAGGACCTATCTCTGGACTTTATAATCAAAGTCATTTCTGATGAATATGATAGGCACCAAACACAGACAAAGAGAGGGAATTCTGGAAACTCTGGAAATTCCAAAGATGCAGCCTATTCAGCAAAGGATGGAAAGAAGTCTACTTGTGAAAATTGCAGAAAGAAAGGTCATATGAAAGAGCAATGCTGGGAAGAGGGTGGCAGAAGAGCTGGGCAAGCACCCAAGTGGTTCCAGAACAAGGGAAAAGGGAAAAAGAAGCAGAAAGGCTCTGGAAAAGCAGCCACTGCAGCCAGTGCACCAGCCAGCTTGAGCACACAGACCAGTGCTGACTCTGAACCCAATGGAGTTTGGCTAGTGCACCCACAGGATGATGATTGGCTAACAGAAATCATGGAGGAAGAAATTCCAAACCCCCAGGATATTGTTATTGACAAAGAAGATGCATATATGAACACCTTTGATCATGCTCTGCTTGCAGGCAAAAGCCTAAATTCTGCAGAGGAGACCATCCAGTTTGACTCTGGCACTTCATGTCATATGTCCTCCTACCACAGCAAATTCCTAGACTACAAGCCAATTATTCCCAAAGCTATTACTGCTGCCAACAATCACACCTTCCATGCCATCAGGAAAGGCAATCTTGCAATCTCACTCCCAAACAGCACTGTGCAAACCCACATTCAACTCAAGGACATGCTCTATGCCCCCAAGATGGGAACTATGCTTGTTTCTGTTAGCAAACTTGACATTGCTGGGTATGCAGCATTATTCTGAGACAAGCATTGTCAAATTTTTGACACTCAGAAAAAGAAAGTAGCCAAAATTCCGATGCAAAAAGGGCTCTACTGCCTCAAATGAGCTTGTCATGCCTTTGTAGGCCTAACTAAGGCCATGGAATCCCTCACCATGGAGGAGATACATGTCAGGCTCAGCCATATCACTCCTGAAGCCATCTGGTGCATGCTCAAGGATGGCACAATCACCAGAATTAAACTGGACAAAGTGCATTCCACCATGGGTGCATGCAATTCATGTGAATATGCCAAAGCAACTCAGAAACCCATCAGGAAGGAGCATTGTCACACACCAAAGGTGTTTGGTGAGGTGGACATGGATACAGCTGATGAATGGAGATGAAGACCATAGCCCTCATGCGAAGAAGGATGCCAGGAATGTTGGCAGTCATCCCTCACACAAGAACAAGTCATCAGTGCCAGAGAAAAAGAAAGGGAGTGAGTTAAGCACTGGCTAAAGTTCTTAAGTGCCCATGTATGGCATTCCAGTTTTCAACATATCTCCACCATTTCTGCAGATACAGAGACCATTCCCACACTCACTTGTAGTGCTCAGCCACATGATCTTACCTTCCAAAATTGGAAATGGTTTGCACACTCCACATGTTTCTACAGCACTCCCTCCAAAAGACACTCATTTCACTAACTTCTTCTGATATGGCCACCTCTACATCAATCATTTTGCTTGTCCCCTTTGCTAGGGACCATGGCTACATATATCTACCAGGGGTTCCTACCAGCTTCCATCCTGAAGCATCCTGGTACATCCCACCCTTGTCTGTGCCCTCTCAGCCCATCCAGCTTGGACAGCATGTTCTTTTTGTCAGTATGACCTCTAGGAGGATGTTCTTTGGTCACCTCAGGTCTGTCATTCACTTGGAAAGGTCTTATGTGGTTGTTTCAGTCTCTGCAGTCCAAGAAGCATATGGATCCTTCCTCCCTGCTCCCTGCAATGTCTTCATACTGGTCTTGTCCATCATTCTTCCAAGATTGCAACAGCTACAGTATAATCTACTGTTCCCCACTCTCCCTGATCACATCCATGACAAGTATGATGCACATCTTGCCTCCTTGTTGCAAGATACAGCAGAAGACACTCCCCCTTCATCCTCTCTTCCAACAGAGCCTCATTCATGAAGTTTTTATTTGCTTCCCTGAGAGGATGGTTTGGGGGGGAAAGTTGCGATCCCCTATGCTCCTGTCACCCCACAGACCCCCAAAGCTTGACCCCTGTTGACATCTGACTCACCCTGTCCACTTTTGGATGTACTATATTGGCATCAGATCAGCACTGCCTCTCTGTCATCCCACCTTGGCCTAGAAGTGATCTCTTTGAGATGTGACATGCACAGCCTCCCCCTAATGTGATTCCAGTGTGCTTTCCCAGTTCCTGACATCACTTGACTCATACTTTGACGTTCTGACTGTCTTTGACTCATCTATTGCCAATACTTACCAATCTTTTGACTTTGCTTACTGATTCTTCACTTTTTGGCTTTCTAATCCTTACCAATGCTTACCAATGCTTTCCAAGATGATTACCCATCACTTACATTCCTTACTCATCAGTTACCAATCACTTACCAAGTGTTTGCACCTTGTTTTCCAAGGGCAACACCCCTGTACTGTATATAAATCACTGTACTTAGATAGCAAAAGAAAAGAAGACATCAGAGAGCCCCTCTTGCTTGCATTTTATCATCACTCAGTAATTCATTCAGCAGCTTCAATAGTTGAGACTTTATTAAGGGTCTAACTATTGTCTACTTCGCTTATCCTTGTCTATCATCAATATACTTCACTCCAAGCCCTCCCTGAGCTCAGTGCAGCTTAGGACATTGAATTAAGCTGCCATCCATCCTTCTGTAGGCTGACAGCAGTCTACCCTATCGCTTTCTATCGCATTCTTGCTCCCTCTTTGTCAGGAGCACCCCCAACCCTCAGCACTCATCCTTGAGTGTTGTAGCTTGCAAAAAACCACCCAAATCAAAGGTTCTACCATCTAGGTACTGCATAGGCACACCACCACTCACTCTTTTTGTCTTTTGTGTTGGTTTTGGTTGGTTTTCCCCACTGAACCACACTTTGACTCACACCAGCTGCAATTCCACCCTCTACCAGAGTGGTTGGCTCTCTTTCCTGCAGGAACTGATCCAGCAAGCTTTTACATGAATCTATAGCAAAAGAACATTTGTTGTTTAGCTTGGAGAGAAATCATGTTCACTCACCAGCCACAATATCCATGTTTGACCCTGCCATATCTGCCCTTCCACTTGAGACAATTGGTGGAGGGGTTGGCTCTCACAACTCACACAGTTGTACTAGTGTCTCCTCCAGATGTTTGGACTGCTTCATGCAGGAGCTAGATTGCCTTGGCTTGATTGGTCCTACATTAGCTGTGGATGGCTTAGGTCACTGGATCCAACAATGAAGACAACCTCACCTTGATGACAGAAATGAACTTGGTGGGACTGTTTGGTGGACATATTCAACAATGATGGGTTCACTGATAGGTTGATGATCAATCAAGATTTAAACTTGTAGGAACAATGGTGAGAATATCATTCACACCATGGGAAGCAAGGTTGGACAATGGTGGACAGAGCCAAATTTTGGGTAACAGCAATACATGGGAGATGAGCAGCAATATCTCCCTACATAGATAACTACCAGTCACTTCCACATGCCCATACATAGACCTGTCCCACTCAGCTCTCCACTCAATTGTCTTGCTCAACCATCCTGCTTAACTATCCCTCTCTCTGATATCAAAGACACCTCTCACAACCACCATGGTGTCATGAGCTACCATACATGGCATACACTTGTATTCTAATGTGTCACACTAGCCTAAGCCCTCTATAGACTGTACACAAGTTCCAAAAAAGGTTTCTGCTCTGACTGTTTGAGGGATTCAACAACTACTTCTGCTTCTGATTTCTGCCTGTTTGCTTGCACAATCTCTTTGCATCAGGAGATGGAACATCTGCATCTGGCCTTGCAGGGGCCTTTCTGACATGAGGTGATTTCCAGGTGCTCCCAGGGACACCCTGTTTCACATTTGTGGATGTTGCATTGGCAGTCACAGATCCATTATGGTTGGACTTGGATGAGTATTTGGCCCCAGGTTGATGTTGATTCATGTCTGGCTCACTTGATTCTGACAGAGCCTGCTTAATATTCAGTGCAAACTTGTTAGCCATAACAGCTGATTCAACATGACTGAACTTGCCTGGTGTGTGTGCTTCAGGGCAGATTTCAGCTTTCCACCTTTTGTTCTGCTTGTTGACCCCTCCTCAGTTGGGTGGTCAGTGAAAGGAATGCTCTCCAATCCATCTTCATCTGCATATTCTGAGTGGTCCTGTAGTTCAGTTGTGTACTCATTCCCTGAGTGCAGATCAGGGTTTGCTGCAAATACAAGTTACAGCAGGAAGCTCACTATTCAGGGATGTTGCTGATTTCTTTGAATTGGATAGGGTGGGCAAATAAGTGTCTTCATCAGCTTCATCATTGGATTCATGGCTATTGCTTTCCTGCCCATTATCATCAGTTAGCACTTTATTTCATGGACAATGCACTGGGGTCTTTGCATGGGCTGGAGGTGCAGAGAGCTGCTTACTATGGGAACCATCAGCTGGTGGGGGATGTGAGCAGGAATGAGAAGGGAATGGTGTCTTGGCATGGGTTTGCCTCCTGCCAGATACCTGAAGACCAGAATTGCATTAGTGCTGATCTGTCATGCATGAAAATCACACATGGTGCACCTTTTTAGTAGGGCCGCTCAAAGTTAAATGCAGAAAAAACACACAAGCAAACTCGAGTGCGGCTGAGTTGTGAGTTTGTGGGTGAATATTTAAGCTCCGACTGGAGATTCAAACTCCGCCAAAAAGCGTGCATGCTTATCAACAGAGAGATCTAGCAAGGGATAATGAACTGATAGCAAACAAGACAAACATCCATATTCACATGTACTACTACATACTATTGTTCTCCAATATAACACAAGGGACCACTGCTTTTGTCGCTGATCTGGTGGGTTGTGATGCCAGGGAAGGGGCAGATGGCTCATACTCCATGGCAGCTATGGACAATGTATTAGGCGAGAGCAGTCGGAGTTTGAATACTGATATTCCCAGCCGAAAACTCACCACAAACACCTGAGGAATTAGCTGAACCTCTAGCAACTTTGAGGCGCACTAGTGGAGGGACCATCCGTTCCAACATTGCTCACCTCAGCCTTTCTGTGATCATCCAAACTGTCATCCATGCTGTTGTCCATGCTATCATCCACACTATCATCTGCCACTCCCTCCTCCTGCACTTTACCCTTGCCCTTGACATTTTTCCTTCCAGGATTCTTTTTGCATTTGGGGGCAGGTGTCTTTTGGTATTTCTGCTGCCTCACAACCTGGAGGGGTACCAAAGTTCTATCCACTGGTGGCTGCAGCTTGCCAGATTGATTGATCCATTTCTGAAATTGAAACACATCATTTGGATGGGATTCCTGTTGCTTGTGCCAAAAGGACAGCAGCTGGGTAGCTGTTGTCATCCACATGTGACTTGGGTCATGATTGAAGGTAAATCCTTCAGGAAGATGGTGGGCTGCTATCATTTCCACTTGATGATGACTGAAATTCTTGAACAGCACTGCTGATGAGGGATTTCCACATGCTAATCCTGATAGCACTCATCAGAGATTGAGGACACTAAATACTCCAGCCACTCATGGTAGTGAGCAGTCACAAATATGCAAACCATTTTTTGTAGTTGGTCCTGGCTAAGGCCTGTGATTTCTCCTATCCAAATCTCTCCATCAGCATTTTTCACCAATTTAATGGAGTCAACCTTGCCCATCCTCATTGCTTTGGCTGCTGTCTTTTTCTGAGCATGTTCAGGACTTGACTCACTGTGAGTCAAAGTGTGGTTCAGTGGGGAAAACCAACCAAAACCAACACAAAAGACAAAAAGAGTGAGTGGTGGTGTGCCTATGCAGTACCTAGATGGTAGAACCTTTGATTTGGGTGGTTTTTTGCAAGCTACAACACTCAAGGATGAGTGCTGAGGGTTGGGGGTGCTCCTGACAAAGAGGGAGCAAGAATGCGATAGAAAGCGATAGGGTAGACTGCTGTCAGCCTACAGAAGGATGGATGGCAGCTTAATTCAATGTCCTAAGCTGCACTGAGCTCAGGGAGGGCTTGGAGTGAAGTATATTGATGATAGACAAGGATAAGCGAAGTAGACAATAGTTAGACCCTTAATAAAGTCTCAACTATTGAAGCTGCTGAATGAATTACTGAGTGATGATAAAATGCAAGCAAGAGGGGCTCTCTGATGTCTTCTTTTCTTTTGCTATCTAAGTACAGTGATTTATATACAGTACAGGGGTGTTGCCCTTGGAAAACAAGGTGCAAACACTTGGTAAGTGATTGGTAACTGATGAGTAAGGAATGTAAGTGATGGGTAATCATCTTGGAAAGCATTGGTAAGCATTGGTAAGGATTAGAAAGCCAAAAAGTGAAGAATCAGTAAGCAAAGTCAAAAGATTGGTAAGTATTGGCAATAGATGAGTCAAAGACAGTCAGAACGTCAAAGTATGAGTCAAGTGATGTCAGGAACTGGGAAAGCACACTGGAATCACATTAGGGGGAGGCTGTGCATGTCACATCTCAAAGAGATCACTTCTAGGCCAAGGTGGGATGACAGAGAGGCAGTGCTGATCTGATGCCAATATAGTACATCCAAAAGTGGACAGGGTGAGTCAGATGTCAACAGGGGTCAAGCTTTGGGGGTCTGTGGGGTGACAGGAGCATAGGGGATCGCAACTTTCCCCCCCAAACCATCCTCTCAGGGAAGCAAATAAAAACTTCATGAATGAGGCTCTGTTGGAAGAGAGGATGAAGGGGGAGTGTCTTCTGCTGTATCTTGCAACAAGGAGGCAAGATGTGCATCATACTTGTCATGGATGTGATCAGGGAGAGTGGGGAACAGTAGATTATACTGTAGCTGTTGCAATCTTGGAAGAATGATGGACAAGACCAGTATGAAGACATTGCAGGGAGCAGGGAGGAAGGATCCATATGCTTCTTGGACTGCAGAGACTGAAACAACCACATAAGACCTTTCCAAGTGAATGACAGACCTGAGGTGACCAAAGAACATCCTCCTAGAGGTCATACTGACAAAAAGAACATGCTGTCCAAGCTGGATGGGCTGAGAGGGCACAGACAAGGGTGGGATGTACCAGGATGCTTCAGGATGGAAGCTGGTAGGAACCCCTGGTAGATATATGTAGCCATGGTCCCTAGCAAAGGGGACAAGCAAAATGATTGATGTAGAGGTGGCCATATCAGCAGAAGTTAGTGAAATGAGTGTCTTTTGGAGGGAGTGCTGTAGAAACATGTGGAGTGTGCAAACCATTTCCAATTTTGGAAGGTAAGATCATGTGGCTGAGCACTACAAGCGAGTGTGGGAATGGTCTTGGTATCTGCAGAAATGGCAGAGATATGTCAAAAACTGGAATGCTGTACATGGGCACTTAAGAATTTTAGCCAGTGCTTAACTCATTCCCTTTCTTTTTCTCTTGCACTGATGACTTGTTCTTGTGTGAGGGATGACTGCCAACATTTCTGGCTGTCCTTCTTCACATGAGGGCTATGGTCTTCATCTCCATTCATCAGCTGTATCCATGTCCACCTTACCAAACACCTTTGGTGTGTGACACCAGTGAGTTGGCACAATTGCCCTTCAAGCTAACAAACAAACTAATTTTCTAGTAATAGATCCACACAACACCTTGATGAATTGGTTCCTGAATGAATGGGAACCAACTGCTCCCCCAGCAGATGGTATGAATGTGGATCTACTCAAACAATTGTTGAATGCATGGGAACCATCAGCACCACCAGTCACACACAAGAAATTAAACAGGATGGATGGGTCTTCAACACCTGCACAAGACATTACTATGCAGGTCAATTTTCTGGCAGACTTGCAGAATGTGTGGGAACTGTCTCCTCTGCCCATCACCTGCAAATCATCAAATCTGAGGGACTGATCTCTTCAACCTGATTCTCTGACTAACCTGCTTGCTCAATTGCAGGATATGAGGGAACCAATGCCTCCCCCACTCATTTCAAATGTACCCATCAAATCTTTTGACTTGGCAGCAGATGAGGACAATGGCACAAACTGTTTGACTTTTGGCATGCCCAAACAATCAGAGATGAGGGATCTTTTCAAAGAAATATGCAACAGTGAGCATTTATTTGGTTCTATTCATGTGATCAGTGATATCCATCAATTATGTAGGTGAACTTCCATCCACACAGCAATCTCTTCAAATGGAACAATGGAGATTGGCACCTGTTCTGCATTGTGATCAAGGTATGGGCATGAACTTAATCTGATACACCTTTGACATTGATAATTTTAGTCCTGCATGCCTTACATGCTGCAGTATCTCACTACCATGGAAACACCACTCCCAGTGACATGCTGTTCAATCCCACCCTCAATAGGCACCTTGTGCAGGCTGCAAATGTCATTGTGAGAGAATTGTGCACAGCTGCAAGGGACCAGTATGGTGCAGCCTCTCAGGGCCTTTGACTTGTCAATATGCTCAATTTGATGGAAGTCATTCATTATCCATGTTCTGCCTTTGAAAATTGTCCCAAGCCATTCATCACCAGCCAATCACACCCATCTCACCAGTCTGCAGTAGAGATGGGTATCCTCTACTTGGCAGGCCAGATTGAGGTGGCCTCTGTACATCTGAAGCAGACTGCCAATATCACAGGATGGCCCGCACATTGGTTTGCAAACCTAGCAATGGACTTGGTAGGTTTTACATCAATTTTTCACAATGTGGAACTGATACATAATTCCTTCAGAATCAGCTTAATGGCTTGATTCTGGTGATGGTGTTGTGTGCCAGTTATACTCCTCCCCTCCTGGCATGCTACCATGCATACCTCAGACACCAAGATGATGAGGTTAGCTTCCACAATCAAATGCAGCTAATTCCCCTTAGTGCATTTTGCATAATCAACAATATCAGTGCCATTGTCCTGCATTGGACCCCACACACAGCTGATCCCAATTCTGGCTTTGCAGTCCCTTGGTGGCTATATCATTCTGAGGAATACACAGCAGATTCCCAAAGATTGCAAGGCAAGGGATTGTTTTCTGTGGCCTGGGATTTTTTTAAGGTATGCTGCTTATTCTTGTCACTGCAAATAGTTGATGATGGCCCAGGGCTTATGGCCATTGCCTGAGGTGCCAATTGCAGACCATCTCAATGGCCATATTGAGGAGCAGGTAAACTACTGCATCAAAAATATTCAGAAATATGCTGATGTTGTCAATGGTTGGGGTTGACAAATTGACCATTTCTACACTAGGTGGTGGGCATTGCACAGGTTGTTGGGCATGCTGCTTCAATAGTTTACATGTTTTTGACTGTGGAGTTGGTTGTATATACATTGCTGTGAATGTCAATCATTTATGAGATACAACCCATTCACATGATGTCTGAACCCCCACCCATCCATGCAATGTCTGACAATCTGCCCATCTGCATGATGGCCTGAGTAGGTTTACTTTTTTTGCAGTTTATGATGCACACCCTTTAGCTCTGAGTACCTGCCCAATCTATGATGTCAAAGCACCCACCCATTTGCAAAATCTTGGCAACACCACCTGTCTGAAGTTCAAGAGCCAGCATATCCTAATAAAATACAAGATCTGCATTGCCTACTAAATCTTACATCAAATTTTGCAGCTTCAAATCAACAGTTCTCCAGTTGCAACTGGTCTAGGTAGTAGGTCATCCACCCACAGTGATTGACACATGGGAACATGCACCAATTGATGTACATTGGCATGCATATAGTATGCCAGGCATGCTCTGTCACCATCTACAGCTCCCACCCCATGCTCCAATGCTGAACCTGAAAATGCAATGATTGTCCCTGGGTTGTAGTGCAGCTGCAGATTCAACATTGGAATGACAAAGTCCAAGGGTGGGTAGTCACCATGGTTACCAGCATGTCATAGCATGGATCCCATCCATTGATATCCCTGTGATAACAAGTTGCTCAATTCACCATCACAGACATGCTGCTATATGTGGAGCTCCATATTGGCAGTATGGAGCTCATATCTGAATCTGCCTGCTGTTCTGCCTGTTCACCAAGGCAGATCAATGCTTCCCTGCCATCTGCATACATTCACAGATGGATGACATGCAGGATTGCAGATAACAGGGCATTGGTGTTGGACATTTGGTCAACCCATTCCCTTGTAGAAGTGTTTTCCATCCTGGATTTGAGCTTCTGGGAAACCATTTTGGGGCTTCAAGACAGATGAGCACTTTATTCACAAGGCAAGAAATAATCACCCACCCCATGACCCTGTTGAAACCATGTGGGTGACAGGTTGATGGCACCTTTCAACTCAGCATTATTGCAGAAATATGACTTGTCCATCTGCCATGCCTGTGGGGAAGCCTTTATACTCTCCTGCAGTGGTTCCCTCAGAAGATGAAGGCAGTTCCATACATCAGCATGCCATTCCATTAAGTCAGTAGAATATGAGATTCTGCATTCCCTTACCCTTCATTTTGGGCTGAGAGCATCCAGCAAAAACCAAACATGGATGGTGTTTGAGTTGGTCACCAGAATGGATGGCTCAGTCACTTCTGTGTATCTCTCAGCAGCTTCTGCATTGCAGGTTTTTCCACCCCATTTTTTCCTGACATTGACTGCAGAAAGATGAAAACTTCCATCACACCATTATGATGGACTTACTTGGGCAACAATAGGCATGTGAGATTACTGACAATATGTGATCCACTTCACATAACACTGGAAATGGAGTTGATATATCTGGAAGGGCACAAGGTCTGCTGAATACCTCCTCTTGAAATCTGGCTTTCATGTATGACACAATGCAGTCTGTTAGTTCCATTCACCATCCATGGGGGGTTTTAGATGTGTCTTGCATAGTATTCATGCTTGGGGTGGATGAGGTCAGAGTTGTATAGTGGGTGAGCTGCTTGCAGCTTGTTGGAAAATTATGGCATGTCAGGATGCTTGCCTCAATATTTTACTGTGATCCAATTAATATGTTGTGATGCTATACATGCTATTGGTGTTGGGCCTGTCTTATGTTGCAACAGGGGTGGATCTTACTAGATGGACCTGTCCTTGTTTTATGGTGATATAAAAGATATTACTGAAGGGCCCATCCATACATTATGACCATATAAATAATACTGCTGAAGGGCCCATCCTTATGTTGTGACCACATAAATGATACTGCTGAAGGGCCCTTCCATATGTTGTGATGCTATAAATGATATTACTGATGGGCCCACCTTTATGTTGTGATGGGGGTGCATCTTACTAGACAGGCCCATCTATATGTTGTGACACTGTAAATGATATTACTGATGGGCCCATCTTTATGTTGTGACAGGCATACATGTTGCTATTGGTGGGCCCATCCATGTGTTGTGACCATGTAATTGATATTACTGACAGGCCCATCTTATGTGTTGACAGGGGCATATCTTACTAGACAGGCCCATCCATCTGTTGTGACAATGTAATTGATATTACTGATGGCCTGTCTTTATGTTGACATGTAATGATATTGATGGCCCATCTTTATGTTGGACATGGGTGCATCTTACGACAGGCCCCATGTGTTGTGACCTGTAAATGATATATATTGAAGGGCCTGTCTTTATGTGTGACAGGTACATCTTACTATGATGGGCCTGCCCATGTGTTGTGATGGTATAAATGTATTACAGAAGGGCCCATCATATGTTGTGATGCTATAAATG
>NW_026261117.1:0-20960 GCF_024613125.1 Pisolithus orientalis | reverse complement strand
ATCTGAATACTTGTCCCTTGCTACTGCATTCCACCAGTGGAGGGGCCCCTCATGCAAGCACATTTTGTGACCAATGGGTCGTCACTACAAATGTATGCTTTGAATTGATCCCAAAGTCATTCCAAGGCCTGTGCTGGTGTGTACTTGGAAAGGTTTGGATTGTGAACCTTCATCTCTGTGGCCGAATCTGAGGACCCACTGCATCGCTTAGTTGCAGGGTCAACAAGCGGAATGGGGGCCGGGAGATTTGCAAGGTAGCGCTGAAGACGACCAATGTTAGCTCTTGTCTGGTCATCCATGTGTCAGCAACACAGTACATGAGTTTTTTTTGTCCGGTGATATTAATGTAGCATAATACTTCACAAGTTGACAGCTGTCAGACCTTCAGACAGGCAGCTACCTATTTCACCCTGTTTAACATGGTCCATTCAGCCCTGTGCTATTTAACATGCAAATTTACACCCCCCTGCTTCACCGTACCCTACTTGGGAGCATGCGTACTTGTCTTGTGTCGTAGTTGGCTAACTACGAGAGTGGGTGGTATATACAGAGAGGGGCACGATAGGATGAACATTAAGGGGCTGCACACAGCTGGAGACGACTGCATGGATTAGTTTATATACCTGTTGCATTGCTTACCGCGCTCGTCCACGATGCAGCTTCAAATGTAATACTTGACTCTCCCATGCCACACTGTGAGGCATTCGAATCACAGAAACGTATTTGCGCGCATCCTACGGAATGATGGGACCCACGAGGAAAAAAGGTAAATGGTACAGAAACACGATATCGCGATCGAGACGACACGTAAAGACGATATAGCATACGTAGATAAGGACAGCAACAGCTAGAGTGCAGTGGAATGTCTTGACACACCACGGAAGGAAAACCATGATTGGCGGCATCCTCGCCAGCATCATTTGCTAGGTAAAAACTTCGGGAATAAACAAACAATTGCATGGAAATGATGCAGGGGTGCTCTCGCCTCTGCGGAAGACGTTTCGAGTGCCGCAAAAAGTACGAGTCAGCGAAGGATTTCAGAAGGCGAGTCTTGTTGGTTGGCTGTTCCAGTGCATTGAAGCAGGGGCTGCTCGCCACCCTCTTTAGCAGAACATCGGCAATATTCGCGAAAATAAGAGTCAGGGTTATCTGTGTGCAGGACTTCCACACTCTTTCAGTGACGATACTACTCTGTTGCTGTGGGTGTCATCTGTTCCCGGACAGCCTCTTGTATACAGCTCGAGCTACACAGAAAGCGGAAGACAAGTAAGAAGAAACCAGAATGGGGCTGAGTGCGAATTAATGGACAGCTGTAGCCTGCCCCACACCTACATTTTACTCGTGCAGGCGATACGATAATAATGCTACGGATGTTGTAGCGCCCTGACTATCTACACAATCTTCAAAGTCCTCACATGGCTTTGCAAAATGCTAGCCAAGTTTATAGGCTGAGCAATTATGGAGGTAGAACACGCGATCCGTTTGTACTCGTTGTGACGGAGCTGGATCAACAAAAGAGCGTTAAACGGCCTCTCCAGTGTAAAAAGTAGCTGCTCTTGGGTTGTGGCGTATGACTCGGTAGTTGGACCAAGCAGCTTCGAGTACCAAGGGCGAACAAGCTGCAGAGTACCATTTTCTAACTCGCTTGACAGTGTAATCTCAAGAGTTTTCAGACCGGATGCTTGGATTTTGTACTTGTAACCCCGCGCGAATGGTTCTGCCCTTCTCCGCCGAACCCCTGTAACGGCATAAACGATGCATGACAATATAAGCCGGTGATTGACAAATCGCGGGAGGGGCAACTTAGTGAGCGAGCGATACAGCGTCTGTAGCACTGTAGACGACGAGGGCTGTTCTGCCATCCTCCACGCAACTCTTGTTGTCACATGTTCCACTGTACTAGCTTGGGGTGGGAAAAAGGGTGGCTTTTGATACGAGGTGATGTTGGAGGGAAAACAACTATGAAACGGTGATGCTTCTCCGGTCCAATCCAAAACCGAGATGTCTCCATACTGCGATATGATTTCAGCCAGCAGACGGGCAAGTGCATTCTTGGCAGATTCACCATACAGAACGGGGAGGCGGATATTAAAGATCCCAAACAAGGAATAGGCAATATCTTCAGGCCGAGTGGTACGACGTGATGATGCCCATTGAAGTCTCAAACGTGCGTCATCCACGCCAGGAGAAAAGTTGGTGAGGAACCGGGACTTTATTCCAGTTGCCCTCTCCAGTTCTCCCAGCACGGAGACGTCGGCCTTGTGGTTCAAAGACGTGAGGTTCTTGTAAAGCGACCAGGTTTGAGTGTAGAATAGGATGCGGCTAGGAGCCAGTAGTTCTTGCAGGGTCCACCCACGTTCGAACCATTCGCTAATCCCAAGCGAACCGGTACCGGAAACGTCAGGAAGGTACACGATGGTCAGGGCAGAACGTCGATACCATGTAAACATTGATCCTATCGCTTCTTGCAACTCGGCACTACTGTCTTTGTCTATGCAGCACGTGTCGCTCCATGCCCAAAGGAAACCCCACCCCAAAGCGACAGTACAGAAGACTTGGAGCTTTCTCAAGCCCCCCTTGGCTCGCATGTTATATATCGCGTGGTCCTCGATGTCGCGCAATAATGGCTCGCGTTTACCCCAGCGGTGAGAGAACATGACGAACCGAAAGTATCTCGAAACTTCGGTACGGATGAGCCGCATTCGCTGATCCGGGTCGCACTTTGCGCACGAAGAAAGCAACTGATTGCACTGTTGGCTGCCCATGAAACGTGATATCTGTACGTTTCGGTTGCATAGGGTGCCAGTACCTGTGTGCAGAAGCCTGGGCGGCATGGTTTTGAGAGTTTCAAATGCGACATTACGGATGGCTTGCTTAAGGTCAAAGGGGGGAACTGGTGAGGTATCGGAGAAGGGCATATTAGCTTGTGACTTGGTCTTCAGTCGAACGCAGAGTATAAGAGAGGACCGGCATATATTGTAACGAAAATCTCCGGGTCTAAGTAGCTGCATAGCTTCTTTCTCAAGCGCGATAGCCTCATCTATATCGGCTGTACCACCATCAGGATGTCCAGGTTGACGAGGCGTTAAAACTGTTCCAAGTAGAATGGCTCCTCCGTAGTTGGCAACTACCCGATATCTATCCGAAAGACATCGAGCGAGGCTGTGCAGTAATAGAGACCGATGAAGCTGTCCAGGGGGACGTAGTTTCAATGTGTCGCGGAGCAGCTCAATCGCTTCGTTCAGGTCAAGCATATCAGCTTGTTTCTCGAACTTCCTGCGAAGGTCCCTAGCCAGATTGTAGAGAACTACATCACGACTGGGATGCCCTGGTCGATGGAGCTGTAGTGCTTCACGTCCAAGTCTGATAGCCTCTTTCAAGTCGTCGACAGCCCCCTTCTCGCAATATCTATATGAGAGACAGAGAGCAAGTTCATGGAGCGACCGAGCCCGACTGTCATTCTTGAGTTGTCGGAGTTCCAAAGCATCGCCGTGCAAAGTGATTGCCTCATTCAAGTCGTTGATTCTACGCTTTTTTTTGAATCTCTCGTGGAGGACCCACGCCAGGTCGAAGAGGGCATCATCACGGCCACGGTGCCCTGGAGGACAACATTTCAACTGTGCTCGCTTGTGGGAAACATCGTCCGTCGAATCCATCGAATGCCGGTACGTTGCAGAGGGTATACGCAGTAGAGAAGGCTGTGCCTTCAGGTCAGGGTTCGATAATCAGTTGCAGGAACAGTAGAACCGTACGTTACCCCTACAACCGAGAAATAAACGAGGTAGGAGCAGTCTTGAACATCAGAATACTAATCAGAGAGGCTACGTAAACAACCCGAAAGAGCTCACTGATCAACACAGTATAGAGGCAATCCTGGGTATCGACGAGAACAAAGCGTGGATAAGACTACATGGAGGTCAACCCAGATAGCGCAACGATGGACCGATAAGAACCTCACCGATGAATGCGAAAAGTGCAGATCGGCTAGAGAAACGAGGGAGACCAAGTTGGCTATTCTCATCGAATAAATCACGCCCGTCGCAGATTAGAGAAGGGAAGGAGCTCACCAGTGGGCCGATTGTAGACGTCTATGGATAAGAACGAGCTATGCCTCTAACCCAGCCCTGACTGAACCTGATGCGCCACTGACCCCAAACAGTAGCTAGTTCCCCCCTCCTGAACCCGCGCTACAAAGGTGTAGCTCCTGATTGTCGTGTAAGAGGGCCCGATCTGCCCGTGGCGACCAATAGGTTATCATAGTCACTCGCTGATTTCGCCGCTGGTAGAACTCTTGTCGGCGATATTCAATGCTGTGGAACAAGCGCCGTTCTTCGCCTGAAGCATCCTCATAGCGCTGCTCATAGTTGCTCATACAACCCGCTCGACAAGGCCATCGGATTGATCAGATCCACAAGACTTCAATGCCTGCCTCGTGCATATGATCTGAGGGCGACGCGGGTCTCCCAGGGTGCGCTGGGAGCTGCGACGTGCATTGTTGCAGTTATACTCTTGAAGAAGCTTTCTAGGACAGTGGCAAACTCGTATCAAATGCACGTCCATTGAACGCGGACGACGTAGATTCCGGGTATATTCCCGGTGTTTCCTACCCGGCGCATCTCAGAGAATTTGAAGCATGTGTATAACGCATTTGTCTTGTATGGCGTTACGGAGAATGGCACAACAGGGTGAACACTAGGTGCTACGCACAGTCAGAGATGATCGGAAGTCCGTTAGGCATTCCGCGATTGCCTGGACTAGTATATATACATACCAGTTGCATTGCTTGCCGAGCTCGTCCACAGTGTGGCTTCATATGTACGTATGTACATGGCTCTCTTCTGCCACCCTGCGGTGGCGTGCTGTCGTTCAGAGGCCACATCATGAGGAGCTCGATTTACCAGACATATATCTGTATGTAATCCGTACTACGAACGGGAAGCGAAAGTGAGTGGTATGGAAACCCAAAGTGACGCATAGAAACAACATAACACACGTACCCGAAGGTGGGAAAGACGTGCAAGGAGGGCGTAATGGCGAGGGATGCAACTGGACTGTCTTAAACACCCAGCTTCACTTGCCAGGCACAAACTTCGGGAATAAACAGACGATTACATAGAAACGACGCGGGGGCGGTCCCCTTCTACAAGAGACGTTTCGAGTGCTGCAATGAGAAATTGTAGGGCTCGAGCACTGTCAAGAGGAAGACAGATTAGCGGTAGATTCTATCGGAGCAGTGACAAAGTACAGTCGGCGAAGGATTTATTCAGAAGTCGAGTCTTTTACGTTCGCTTTTCGCGTGCATTGAAGAAGTGGGGGGACCTGCCACCCTCCTCAACGGAACGCTGGGCAGTGTCCGCGAAAGCATTTTGCCATCTATAGGATCAGAATGATCTGTGCGCAGGACTTTCATATTTTTCAGCGATGAAGCTACTCCGCCGCTGTGGGAGTCAAGTTTTCCTCGGAGGAGGTCCCTCAGACGATTTCTCCCCAGATTTGAAAACCACTGTAAAGAAACAATTCCACGTACGAGTGACTCAGCATCGTTGCTAGAAACAATAATTTTCCTTCCCGATCTTTGTCGTCATCTGATAAGTGATCCCAAGGTTCGAGACGCTGAGAAGCGACGCGAGCGGTGTTACGACGGCGAGGAGATGGAGGGCTTTTTGGTTTGCGTTTTGGTGATAGGCATGCAACTGCAAGGCCACGAAGTCCATTCGCTGGATATTTGAACGATATCGATCCGTCAGGACTTGACAGAATAGACAAGGTACCACCCACACATTTCATTTTTTAATGGAACTGTCTACCACATCCTGAGTCATCACAGCTTGAGTGCTTCGGACACAATACGCCTTTACTTGACTTAATACGTACGCAAGTTCAATTTTCTCCTGCTGTACAGCGGATATTTCCAAAGCATATTCTGCCCACAGCGAGTCCGAGGTTTTGGGCCAGCAAATACGAGTGGAGCACTGCAGCTGGATCCCAGGCCCCAAATGGGATGACAGACTGGGACATGCGGTTCTTAAACTCTTCTACCCCGAGCACGCCGTTGGTTGCACGTGGGTTGATCATCCTGAGATCAACCTTTCTCCCGAATCTCAGACTCGCTCGATGTCAAGGCTATACTACCACCCCATCGGCGACTCCCCTGTTGGCAGAACCGCTGTTTGTTCTACCTCGCATTGGTATTTAAGATCGTTCAAGCCGAAGGTACGGGTGGGTAGCAGTATTGACGTGCCGGTGTGCATACTTGCAAGAAGGGGTTAGGCCATCAGCATATCTCAGAACATCGTGCTCACTCGACCCAAGTGGTGGGGTGTCGAGCGACTTGGAGAGCGTAAAACAGCGGAGAAAAGTGAACACTGCACGCCGATCGTTGAACAGGTCGCACCAGAATCGGAAGCACTGAGGGTCCCTTGCAAGTCTTCTTACGGCTGGTCTCCCCTAAGCAAACCGAAGACTCGACGGAAGACAATCATTCCCTCCCCACTGTGCCCACGGCGACTCTGGGATAACCGCGATGGCAGGAAATTCAGTAAGGTGCTGGGCACCAATAAATGGAGAAGCTAAGGGGTGGCGCTTACCCTCGCGAGCCTCAAACCACGTGAAATTGTCCTCAGCGATTGGCTACGTCCTCTTCCGGAAAGCTATAAGAAAGGGATTGAACGGACGGCCGAAACCTGCCATACAGTTATTACTCGTGCGGGCGAACCAGCTATAGCACAATTGTGGATGTCACACTAACACCATGAGTATCTACACAATATCGAATATCCTAACTGCGCTTCGCAGAATGCTGGCCGAATCTACAGGTTGAGCAGTGATGGGGGTAAAAGATGCAATCCGTTTGTACTCGTTCTGACGTACTTCGATCAATAGAAGAGCGTTAAACGACCTTCCCAGCGTAAAAAGCAGCTGCTCTTCAGTCGTGGTGTACAACTCGGCCGATGGACCAAGTAGCTTCGAGTGCCAAGGGCGAACGAGTTGCAGAGCACCATTTTCTAACTTGCTCGGCAGTGTAATCTCGAGCGGTTTCAGACCAGATGCCTGGATTCTGTACGTGTAACTCCATGCAGATGGATTTGTCCTCCTCCGCTGAACCGCTGTAACAGCGTAGGCGATGCATGGCAGCGTGAGCCGACGACTGAGAAATCGCGGAAGGGGCGATTTAGAGAGTGAGCGATAGAGGGTTCGTAGCGCTGCGGGCGACATCACGGGTTGGTCTGTCAGCCGCGACGAAGACTCCATCGGCACATGAGGCAATGGCGGTTCTTGATACGAAGAAATCTGAGCAGGGAAACAGCTGTGGTACGACGACGCTTCTCCCGTCCAGTCCAGAACCGAGATGTCCCCAGACTGTGATATGATTTCGGCGAGAAGCCGGCCAAGCGCATTCTCAGCAGATTCGCCATACAGGATGGGGAGGTGGATATCAAAGATCCCGAAAAGTGAATAGGCGATATCCTCGGGCCGGGTGGTACGACGCAGCGATGCCCATTGCAGCCTTGACCGTGCGTCATCCATACCTGGTGAAAAGTTGGTGAGGAACTGAGACTCTATTCCAGTTGCTCTCTCCAGTTCGTCCAGCACAGTGGCATCGGCTTTATGGTTCGAAGATACGAGGTTCTTGTAAGATAACCAGTTCTGGGTGTAGAATAATATAGCTCGAGGAGCCAGTAGTTCCTGGAGCGTCCACCCACGTTTGAACCATTCGCTGTTCCCAAACGAACCAGTATCGGGAACATCAGAAAGGTATACGATAGTCAAGGCAGACTGTCGATACCACGCAAACATTGATCCTATCGTTTCTTGCACCTCCGCACTGCTGTGTTTGTCGATGCAGCACGTGTCGCTCCACGCCCATAGGTAATCCCACTCGCAAACAACAGTACAGAAGGATTGGAGCTTTCTCAAGCCTCCCTTTGGTGGCATATCATATATTGAGCGGCCCTCGATGTCACGTAATGATGGTTCGGCTTCACCCCAGCGGTGAGAAAGCTTAACGAACCGAAAGTATCTCAAGACTTCGGTATGGATGAGTTTCATTCCTTGATCCGGATCGCACGTTACGCACGAAGACTGCAACTGATTGTACTGTTGACTGCCCATAAAATGTGATATCTGTGTGTCTCGGTTACACAGGGTGCCAGTAACTGTGTGCAGTAGCCTGGGCGGGGCAGTTTTGAGTGTTTCAAGTGCAACATTGCGGACAATTTGCGTAATGTCAAAGCTGGCGACAGGTGGGGAATCAAAAGACGGTGTAGGAGCTTGTAACCGGATCTTCTTTTGGAGGTAGGATGTAAGTGAGCGCCGAAATGAGTCGTAAAAAGGATTTTCGGGTATGAGTAGCTGTACGGCTTCTTGCTCGCGCGCGATAGCCTCGTCCAGATCAGCTGTGCCACGATCAAGATGCCCAGGTGGCCGGACTACTAGTCCTGCACGGCCAGCCGTCTCGGCTTCTCTGAAGTCAGCAACTACTCCCTGATTGTCAAATCTGTCCACAAGACAGAGAGCAAGTCCATGGAGCGATAAAGGCCGATGCGGATGTTTAGGGGGACGTAGGTCCAAAGCTGCACGGTGCAGCCCAATTGCTTCATCCAGGTTATGCATGTCAGCTTTTTGCATGAACCTCGTCCTGAGGTCGCATGCCAGATCGTAAAGAACTGCGCCACGATCGGGATGCCCTGGTGGACAGAGCTCAAGTACTGCACGTCCACGCATTATAGCCTCTTCTAAGTCGTCGATTTCCCCCTGCTCGTCATATCTACTTGAAAGACAAACAGCAAGACTGTTGAGTGGGACGGCCCGCTTGTGATTCCCTAGTGGTCGGAGTTCCAAAACATCACGGAGTAGTGTGATGGCCTCATTCAAGTCGTCGATTCTACGCTCTTTTTTGAATTTCTCGTAAAGGACCCACGCCAGGTCGAAGAGGGCGTCATCCCGGCCACGACGTCCTGGGGGACAACGTCTCAACTCTGCCCGCTTGCGGGAAACTTCGTCTGTCGATTCCATCGAATGCCGGTACGCAGTGGAAACGGTTGCACCTTCATGTCAGGTTCGGTAATCAGGGGCAATAAGACAAGAACAGTAGGACTATACGTTACCCTTAGAAGCGACGAACGAGCGAGGTAGGCAATTTTGAGGGTCAAAATGCTACCCAAATCAGCGAGGCTAACTAAGCAACGCGAAAAAACCCACAAGTAAAGACACAGAGCATACAAGAGGCAATCTTGGGTATCGGTGGGAACAAAGCGCCGGTAGCACTACTTGGGGGTCAGCGCATATAACGCAGCGATGGTCCAGTAGGATCCTCACCGGTAAGTGAGAAGCAAGTTGCTTGGGGAAGCGAAAAGGAATTTGGCTGTGCTTCTTGAGCAAGTCATGCAGATTGGCGATGGGGAGCAGTTCACCAGTAGCCGAACGGTTGGCGGACGGCTGTACGAGAGAAAGGCAGCAGGCGGCTACGACGTGCGAAAAGGGATCCGTGTTCCCGCACGCCTGATGCCGCCACTGATCTCAAACAGTAGCGAATTCCTAATCGGTTCTCCTCTCAGATCCTGCGTTCCGAGGCTGCAGTAGCCGATTTCCGTGTGAGACGGTCCTCATTACTGAGCCCGCAGGCGCTAACTTTTCATGGTCACTCACTGACTTCGTCGCTGATTGAGCTATTGTCAGCGAAATTCAAAGCTACCGAATAGGCGCCGGCCTTCGCCTGAAGCATTCGTTCAGCATTCTCATAGTGCTGCTCATGCATGGCGCCTCCCCGGTTGCACTTGAAGCTGCTGCATATGAAGTCGCATTCGTCCCCTCGAAAACGCTTTCTATAAAAGTGACAGACTCTATATACTCTTAGCGTTGCCCACCATCTCAGCGACTTCGGAGCATGCGCACTTGCCTTGTGCTGCATATGCAGAGAAGGGCATCATAGGGTAAATACCAAGGGCTGTGCACAGGTAGAAGAGGCCACCAAACATATCAATAGTATGCCGCAGTTGCTTGGATCGATTCATATACCTGTCGCAGTGCTTGCCGTCTTAAATGCCCCTGGCCTGTGATTGTGAGGCACTCGATTCACCAGACATGTATTATTTGCGAGTACTCTCACCACTAATCACCACCTTGTTTACAAGGTCACTCCACCCCGAAATTCGTAACGTTTTTTTGGTCAGCCGCGATTATCATATTTTGGGTCTCAGCACTGTACTCCGCTGCTCCGCAACTCCGAAGTACCGCCATGTGCAATGTCGCGAGACGGACGCCCTCCGATTTACAAGGTGAACGGGCTCGATTTCGTCAGACAGTCCAGCACTTTCCTGTCTGTTGCTTTACGTATGGGCGCGAGCGCGATAAATAAGGTGCTTGCCGTGCAAAATGGCCTTATTCTAGTGAGATAGAGGAGAACAAAAGTAAGTGACAAGAAGACACAAAAACAGTATAGCGTACCTACTCAGAAGTAGGGAAATGTGCATTGAGGGCCCCACGAATAGGGTTGCGGTTGGCCTGTCTTGTACACCATGTCGGAGGGTAGGGAAAGATTGTTACACCGACGACGTCTCGCCAGTTTCACTGGCTGCGTACGAAACCTCGGGAATAAACAAATGATTGCATGGATATCACACGAAGACGCTCCTTCACCTCTACAGGAGATCCTTCGAGTACTACAAAGAGAGAATGTAGGAGTCGAAAATTGCCAATAGGGAGCAGATTGATAGTAGACTCTGTCTGGGGAGCCGGCGAAGGAATTTGTTCGGAAGTAGCGCCTTTTTGGTTGACTTTTCCGGTGCATTGAAGAGGTTGCCACCCTCTTCAGAGGAATGCCGGTAGTGTCCATAAAAGTATCCCATTGCCCAAATGTAAGGTCCGCGTGGTCTGTGCGCAAGACTAGTGATTACGCTCGGTGGGCATTATGGTAAGCTACACCCTCTTCCCAAAATGGTGCATTGTGCAGAGAGTAAAATACCTCCAATGGTTCCTCCTCAGAATTGATACTGGCTGAACGATTGAACGTCATTGCCAGCTTCTCAATAGGGCTTGAGGAAGAGGTTGTCTCATGGATAATTGCCTTCTCCGCAGTCGTCGTCGGCATCTGGTAAGCGACCCCAAGGCTCGAGACGTGAGTGACGATGCGAACAGCGTAAAAATCGCGGGAAGGTGGAGAAAATTTTCATGTGACTGCAAAGCCACTAAGTCCATCTGAACTATGTAAACGGATCCGTCAGGAGGCTAGACATTAGGCAAGGATGCCACATACATTTTCTCAATGAGATCCTTTACCACATCCTCCTTGGTCTCATCTTACTCGACCTCCAATGGTTTGGAGACGGCATGTCATTGGTCGACGTCACATGCAAGCCCTGCTCGGTAGTGTGAGATTTCCAGAGAACGTCGTGCCCGCAGCAGGTCTAAGATGACCACGGTTTGGAGTAAGCGAAAGTGTGAGTGGTAGGTACCCACTGCCCGAGTACTGTAAAGCCTCTAGTACAGCTAGCGTCCGAGGGCTTCTATCCGCAAGAAAATGAGCGCGCGGCTGGAGTTGCGGCACTATTAGACGTACTTCGTCGTCCTTCAACCAATGTAGCAAGTTCAGTTGTTCCACTGTGTCCCGCAGGTGTTCGAGTTCGTTCGATGTGCCAACTCGCACATGCGTGCTGCTTCACAAACTGGCATGCTCGGTCACTGTGGGTCGATATTTATAGGGCCACTTGCACCTTTTCCGCACAGGCTAATAGTCTAATGATACTATTATCCACTCACTGGCGACTGCAGCGATGATTCCTGGTATGTTCTTGTTACTTCGGCGCGCTACGCGACTATGACGTCGCAGTGTAATCTAAGCCCGGGTGGGAATACCAACAAATGACCGACGCCGGACGCAGTCCAAACGAGTCGCAGACGTGCTTGGAGATGACATGGGCGCAGGTTTAAGCACACTATTCTATACACGCAATGATCCTGGGATTACGGACTGGGACGTGTCGTTCCTAAACCCATCTAACCTGGACGCACCGCCGGTCGCACGCGGGTTGATCATCCTAAACCAGCCATTCTCCCGGGATCTACTGGACACACTATGGAACGTTTGTTCGTGGCATTGTTGTGCAGACGGAGGTGCCAACCGAGTGTTCGATCTCGTTCCGGACGATCTTCGTTGCTCGTGGGTTTTGCTGCTGTTGAACCACTGTGATTCCTTCACCTGACAGGATCGCAGGTATGTTCCGGACTTGATTAAAGGTGACCTGGACTCCTTGCGGACCGACGTACGGGATTACTATATTTCCAAGGTTTGACTATCGATATTGAATTCTTAGTCTTCTTCACGTCTCGGTGTCGCGTAGGGCGTGCCGATCATACAAGACCAAGACCAAAATTCGACAGACCTAATGAAATGTGTTCAATCTGTCCAAGAACTGGAGAAACCAGAAAATCTGGTGGTGGGCTTTTCTAAGTTGTATTGGACAAAATTTGCTCAATTGCAAGACTGTTACGCAGTACGAAATCATCATCCTTGGTGGGCTGGGAGGGAGATTGGACCAGACGGTACATACTCTCTCGTACTTGCACAAACTGCGGCGGACGCGAGAGAAGGCGTTCGTGGTCACAGATGACAATATTGCCTGGGTACTTGACGAGGTATACATTGTGTGATCGTGTAGCGCTAGTACTAACAAGCGCCCCAAGGGGCAGCATCGTATTCGCATTGATCACGACATACTGGGTCCTACGTGTGGGCTGCTACCCGTCGGAGTCGAGTCCACGATATTGACGACCACCGGTCTTCGCTGGAACCTAAGTACGCGAAGACGATCCTTGCTATGGTGCCTTTACTGACTTCTTCAAGCTGAGGCCGAATCATCGTTAGATGGGTTGGTTTCGACGTCGAACCGTCTGGTCCCTGGGGAATTTTTCGTGACGATCAATACTTCAAGACCGATCTGGTGGTGTGTGGAGCTTCGGAAGGACTGACGTATCTTGTCTGGCGTGTCTGGGATTAGGCACCGAAAATGGACAATATCGTCGTCGATACTTGCTACATACTGTAAAGCTATCTACTACAAGTAACGACATGGCCAAAATTACGGTTCTTTACTTTGCTGGGGCGTCCACCGCTACTGGTCGCTACGAGGACACGGTGACGCTCCCAATGACGCCGTTTCCCCTCTCATCCTTGGCGTCTCACCTCAACTCACTTTACCCGGGTATGGGTCTTGACAAGGTGCTGGCCACCAGCACATGGAGCGTAAATGAAGAAATGGTATACGAACCGGCGGCCTGCCACCTCAAGGGTGGGGAAGAGGTGGCAATCATCCCACCAGTGTCAGGTGGATAATATTTGGCGTGGTGAGAGAACAGCATCTGATATCTTCTCATCGCAACTCACGATAAGCATAAAAACACGATGAAGTAGTCGTACGACTGCGTAGCCTTAACTCTCATCTCTCCGAGCATTCCATGTGTTCGCCAATTGACGTCAAGCACGTTCTCGACCACCGAGTACATAGGATGACATCTATAGCTAGCACCCGTTTATCTTTGCGAAACCGTGTCGTCCGCCCAAGCTGTCTTGACCCTTGACACAGGTGTGGAGGGGCATTCAACAACCCTCGTATCGGAGTGAAAAGTTTGACAGAATTCATCGAGGGAGTCGCCATAGAGCAAAACGAGAACACCTCTGCCTGCGTCGTTTGGGAAAGTTCGTCATCGAATCGTGTTCCCTCGCATTCCCAATCTGAAAACGGCGCGGAGGTGTGGAAGCTCGATAAACGAGGCTAAGGAATGAGCCAAGTGGTAACCAAGGACACCCAACACAGCGAGTAATATATTGAAACTAATATAACCCCTGTGACCATTCTCGTAACCCGACCCACTCAGAAGGCGGGAGACGAGTAACAAGAACGGGGTCGAGTGCGAGTCAAGGGATAGCTGTAAATAACCTGCTACACACATTACCCGTACACTGTGGATGTCATAACGCCATCACTATCTACACAATCTCCAATGTCCTAACTTCACTTCGCAAAATACTGGCTGAGTCTAAAGGCCGAGCAATGATAGAGGTAGAAGATGCAATCCTTCTGTACTCGTTGTGAGGTAGTTCGATCAACAAAAGAGCATTAAACGGCCTCCCCAGTGTAAAAAGTAGCTGCTCTTCAGTCGTGGAGTATAGCCGGGTTGATGGACCAAGCAGCTTCGAGTGCCAAGGACGAACGAGCTGCAGAGCACCATTTTCTAACTCGCTTGGCAGTGTAATTTCGGGTGGTTTCAGACCGGATGCCTCGATTTTGTACGTGTAACTCGGTGCAGATGCATCTGCCCTTCTGCCCAGAACCGTCGTAGCAACGTAGGAGATGCACGGCAATCCAAGGCGGTGACTGAAAAATCGCGGGAGGGGTGACTCAGCAAGTGAGCGGTACAACGTCTGTAGTGACGACGGCGTGGGTTCCTCTCTCATCCTCGACGCCAGTCTTGTTGTCACATGTTCTTCTGCAGCAGGTTGGAGTAGAGGCAATGGTAGCTTCTGGTACGAAGTGATGTGAGCAGGAAAACAGCTATGAAACGGCGACGCTTCTCCTGTCCAATGCTCCACCTCGAAGTCACCTCGCTTCGATGGTAACACTAGCCCACACTCACTGACGTCCCACGCCACCGCTTCCCTTTCCCATTCGGGCGAGGAGTGAAGTTAGGGTCAGGGTTAAGGTCACGTGATCCCGCCTCGTTCGGGAGCCCTCAGCACCTGTCGGGTTGGCGCTAAGATCACGTGTCCGGGCGTCACCTACGTGCCGCATGGGGCCTGCACTGCCACTGCACTGCTTGTATATTTCTATCTTCTTTGCTTGAGTCACTCACTATGGAAGCCACCAGCATATCACATGAGTCACATGATGTGTTGGGGGTTGGTTGACAATTTGACAGTCACATACAGTAATGGACTGGCACTTGCACCAACAAATTCTAGTTGGCTCATATTTCATTACAACACAAAATATACATAAATCATGAATGGGGAATACATTATTATATACTTTGGCAACCTCTGTATGAATTTTGAAGTACATCAGGAATGTTTTCTGTGCTGTGGAAGGTGGTGAAGTTTTGGTTTCTTATCACCTCTGCACCACCACTTGTGCCACACCAAAAACAGTAAATCTGTATTATGTAATATATAGCTCTAAGTGACACTGATTATCCCATTGCTGATTATCTAATGTTTGTCCTTGCTCTTGCTGCCTTCATTGTTGTCAACTTCACTCCCATCCCTGCCCTCACCATTGTCTCTGCTCTCAGCTGTAGGCTTAGTTAAAGGTGTTTCAAGTTTTCCTCATTTTGGTTGATTCCAACAAGGCTGCCATTTTTCTTCCCACACTAAGTCCCTCTCTGCTTTCCAGCATTCAAGTTCTGCTTGGTATGCCTCATTGCAGGCCTTGTTATGCTGTTGCCACTCCTTATCTGCCTTTCTCCACACCTCCAGTGCCTCAGCTTGACTTTCCTTCTGCCTTTTCCTGTTTTCTCACTGAACTTCTTCCTCTGCAGCTGCCTTTTCAAACTCGAGAACCTGGTTGTAGAATGCATCCCCAGTCAGTAGCCTAGGTAACCCATCACCCATAAGTTTTCCTTTCTGTTTTTTCTTCTCCTTCTCCTTTTCATCCTGGGCAGCTAGTTGACCCATAACTCTGTTGCAGTGCATGGACTGTAGCACAAGCACAGATTGCATCTCAATAGTGGATGCCTTGTATTGGTCTTCCTGAGCAAATGATTGGTGCAAGGCTTCTTGGTACATGTGCTCCAGTTCACTTTCCGGCTCTTGATCTAACAGTGCATGTCTCCACTTTTGAATAGGTGTCAATGGTGAGGGCTGGTACATGGGCAGCTGATTTGCTGAGGTAAGGAGTGTTTTGTCCACAAGAAATGATGCTGATGTTGATGCAAGTGCCTCCATAGCTTCATGAGCCACTGGATGCCACTGTGCATCTGGTGATTCTCCACCTGATGTGCACTGTTGAAGTTGATATTCATAGATAGCCTTTGATACTGCATGGACAGGACTTGACTGTGGGAGGGGCATGTGGCTGATGGCTGATGTTTTGTAGCTGTGTGCCATCATTTCCATTGACACAACATTAGGGTTTAGTGACCAAGCCCTGGTTTTCCAGAATGCTGCCTGAATTGTTTCTGGAGTGAGGGCTTTTTGGTGAGCCCTGGAGTAGATGGCCAAGATGTTTCCCTTTCCAACTTTCTGACATGTGTCTTTCATATACTGATCACATTCAAGGGTCCAGTAATGCTTCAGCACTCTGAAGATACCCACATCTAGCCCTTGATAGATGTGTGTGGTGTGGGCTGGGTAGCAGAGTATGTGAATGTTGTTTTCCCTGGCATAATCTAAGAATTCTTTTGTGTAATGTGAATTGTGTCCATCAATGAACAGAAGATGGGCATGGCCATTTGCCTTGGCACGGGTTTTCTGATCAAAGTCCTCAATCCAGAGATGCCCAATTACTCCATCTGTCCAGCCTTTTGGGGAGTGTGCAATGCTGAGAAGGCTTTGAGTCAGTGTGATGCCACTAGAATAGTCTTTGACAGTACTAACCTTGCATTCAAGGTATTATTTTGGTGCCATTCTGTTGAGAAGTGTTGACCTCTACAAATCACAGTAGGTGGTAACTCCTCTCTGTTGGCACAGATTTTCACCATGACAGTAATATTTTCACGATTCCCATCATGTTGCTGGTGTTGTAGTTTAGCCCCTGCAGGACCCAACACCTGCTCTTTGTCCCCTCCACTCAGTTGGAAGCCTGTCTTGCATCAGTAAATCACTTTTGCTGGCCAGAGCTGTCCAGAGCTGTCCAGCACTGGACAGATTCCCTAGGACTGCCAGCACACAAAGCGGTTTACTGATGTGTCTGCTGCCCATAGGCAATCATGTTTGATTTGGTACATCTCCATTGTGTCCCTGAGAAGTTTGAACCATTCCTGGTGTGTGTTTGCATTGACAGCATGACAATGATTGGAATCAAGTGATGAACTCCAGTATTGACTCAACTGGGCAGAATGTCATTCGACAAAGTGATCTGTCCAATTCAGGCCAACCCCTGACTCTGGGAATCTCTCTCCAAGGTGTGTATGCAAGATCATGTTGACATGGAGTTGTAGTGAATCATGATTGAGTGGGAAACCTCATGCTGCATAGTCAAGACAGAATGTGACAATGTTCTTCTCCTCTTCTTCAGTAAGCCAGGCATTTGTTTCCATGTTGAACTGATGGGAACTCCTTCCACCCCACAGTTGTTGCTGTACTGTGTCCCTACTTACCCTTACATATTTCTGTTTCTGTCTCCATTCTTCTTCTACTTTATGGCAGATTGCACAGAAACTTGCCCTTTCAGCATCTAGTTTCTCCTCCTCTTCCTTGCATAGCTGGACAGCCTGGACAATGGCTTCCTCCCACAACTCAGATTGGATCTGCTTCTTCTTTGTTTGAGACAATGCATGGCCTGGCATGCTGGCAGATCAAAAACTTTTCAGCTCTATTGCATGACTTCTTGTGGATGTCGCTTAATTGCTTGTCACCATTTTAAGTTTAGTGCCCTGATAGAGGTGTGATACAAGCATAAAGGACATGCTTCACCAGTGTAGGGAGCCATATACTCCCTGAGGCTGGAACAGGAATCTGTCACTAAATTCCACAGGCCTCTATGACAAACCCATTTTGGAATTTTCTTGTGTTTCCTCCCAACCCCTGTCACCTTCAGAGTTTCTACCACCCTTCAGCATGTTGCTCAGTCATCAAAACACTGATCCAGAAATTCTGCATTTGTGCAGAGTCACCTGGAATTCAGCAGCTGTGCCACTGCTCAGCCACATCACTGGTCATCCATGCCACTTACCTCTAATAAACTCTGGTTTCCCCTGTCATCCTGAATTCCATGAGCTGGACTTCATGCCAGTATGCTACACTCTGCCCTCCTGTGCTGCTCGGCTCCACCTCCCACTTGTACACATACTCTCATTCTGTTGGAAGATACCCCTTACCATTGTTCTATTCTTACTCTTGTCTACTACCCACTGGACTATTTCATGTGCATCTGTACTTTGCTGACATCTGACGTCCTTTCCTTTATTTTCCAGTCTTTTAGTTTTTCTGCCCCACCTTACTTCAACTCATACCTACTTCCCTTGTACTATATAATTCCACCATGATGTTGGAAATATACCCACCCATCTTTTGGAGTCACTATCTGAATCATTTGCATGTCTAAGTGTGTAAAGTGTCTGCCACATACTCTGTGTCTACTGTGTCTTCTGTGTTTCTGTGTCTTGCCTTGTGTCTCACAAGTCTCAGAATTATTTCTTTGTGCCAAGGTCGTAACTTGGAATTTTGTATACAAGTCTACTTGTTCCCAATTTGCCTACATCTCTGTGGAATTAAATTCCATGCCCCATATTTGACTCCTTGATTGACCCTACCACTGTATTCTATGTCTCCTTCCTACTCAGCACCCCTTGGGTCAAGCCTAGGGATTGCCCTACAGCTTTCCCCCTAACTGCATGCTACCTGGAGGTAGTGTCCCACACTGGCATCCCTCTGGCAAGTCTCATGTGTGCAGATCATATGTAGTTGTAGCACATGCTTGTAGGTGATACTGTAATGAACAACATATGATAATTCCAGAGTAGTGTGACAGGTACTGGTACACCCACCAGTGATATACTCAAAAAACTGCAGATTTTACACTTTGATTTGAGCATTGTGAAACATCCTGCAATAAAACATTCCATTTCTTTGTATAACATTGCTCCTTACTATAATATATCATTGCTACATACACTATACAGATGTTTTCATGTGTGTGGTGTTGTATTTCATGCTGACACAATTGCTGGTGGGTGGCACAAGTGCCAGTCCATTACTGTATATCTTGAGGTCTTGCACATGCAGCATACATTTATAAGGGTAACAATGGTGATACAGCCAAATTCTATGTTACGGTGGGAGTCTGGCATTTATCAATTTACTGATGGAATCTCCAATAAAAATGCTTTATACACCTCCTCGTCTTCTTCCTCCCGAAGGTCTCCAAGTGTGTTGAGTGTGTTCTGTGCAGCGGCTTTAACAGCATCTGAAGAACATGCATCTGCCAGCCGTCATCGAGCAGCTTTTTCAGTTGCCTTGCGATGATTATGAGCATTGAGTCTCTGTGCAAGGAAGATCATGAGATCCATCACAAGATCATAGTTGTTGACATCTTCAGGCACTTCACGGAGAGCCAGGAAATGGCTCTTCTTCTCCAAACATCCATGGGCATCGACTTTGGTCCATGAATCCAGGGGTCCTGGCTTCAGCGAGATGCCATTCTTGTACTGCAGGGAAATCCAGATGAATATGTAGATGAACGATTCCATATCATGGTGGTATAGGTGCTCCACTTTGCCATCCAGGCCCTCTTTCTCAAAGAGATCGATTGCCATGAATGGCATTGTTCCGGTCCACTCATCACCCATCGGGTTGTCAAAATCTGTTAAAGATGAAAGGTCATAATCATTTAAGATGCCCATCACCTTGCTGCCATCCCTATAGTACATCAGGTTTGAGTGGCTCATGTCATGATGATGGATCCCCTTGCTCCAGAGAGTATAGTGACCTAGAATAGAATGACTGTCAGAACCAAGACACTGCAAAAACAATGCGGAGCTTACACAAAACACACTGCTGCCATGCATTGAACATTTCATTGCCTGGGAGCTCATAGACTGGCAAAAGCTTCTTTGATACGAGCAGGACAAGTGTCCTGCTGCCTTTGTCAGGGTTCTTGAGGCCAAGAGCCTCCCTAATTGTAGATGTGGAAACTGGAAACCTCTTTGCAAAGTGCAAATCTGGCACATGTCCTCTGATGGTGGGATCTGCAATTGCCATGATGTGGTGCAAAATACATTCCTCTGGGACTCGTGCCTCCTCCACCCAGTAAATTTTCGCCACCAGCTTGTCAGCCTTTTCCTTCGAATTGCCCAGCATTAGGCCTTCACAGGTGATGTCCATAACATTAGTCCCACATCCTGCCAACACCATGTGGGGGTCACTCTTCCTGTAAAGTTCCAGTGTGTATCCATCAGTGATTTGTGACATGCACAGCATGGTCTGTGGAATTGTACTGGTGGTGCAAGTGGTGCAAGTGGTATACATAGTTCATGCACAGCAGTATGCAAGATGTGTGGTGTAGATGAAGTGAAAAAGAAACTCATGGTGACCTTCTGAGTGCCAAAAGGTATCATTCTGTACCTAAGTACAGGGCTTTATAGTCTGGGCAAACCTGGAACCTAAGTAAGACTGAATACAAGTAAGGAAAAGGGCACACAACAGCACCTACACATAAGACAGGACAGGCCAGAACAGAGGCCAAGGGTATACTACTAACAAAAGGGGAACAGAGACCATGTTAAAAGAAGGAGTCTGAAGGAAGGGAGGTGGCCAAAGCACAGTGGCCACAGGTATAGCTTTGTGCAAGAGGGAGTGAGGGTGTGGGAAGGTAGCATGTGAACAATGGTGGATGTGAGTGGTCTGGGAATGTAATGATGGTCACAGAATGGTTGATGATAGGGGCTTATGCATCCAAGGAATGTGGATTCCTTACAGTGTTGATCCCCCAGAGCCTTCCACTGGTGGAGGCAGTAAGGGAAAGGCTCATTTTGATGATGACAATGATGACCACTGTCATAGGCCTCCCAATGGAAGTTGGGAATTTAACATTGGGTGACCTGGTGAATTTGATAGAAGCCATCAAGGGCTTCAAACTTGGCTCACCCAAGTGGAAGGCTACCTAGCCTTGAATCAGCATGTCTACAATACCAAATTGCTAAAGATCTCTTTTTCCTTGACATATATGACAAAGGGAGCAGCTGTTTCATTCACTGATAACTATCAAAATGAGCACAAGCTTGCTGACAGAAGCATCATACACCTTGAT
>NW_026261116.1:0-20972 GCF_024613125.1 Pisolithus orientalis | reverse complement strand
TAACTACTATTCTACTCGAAACCTGATCGAAAAGTACGACGAGTCACCGTCATCGTCCACCCCAAATGCCACGCCATTACGTCGCCGGAATGTCGCTGCTAGTGTGCCTCCGACACCCTTGACATTGCAAACCCCATCGTCGCAACAGTACCCGGCAACCCCGAATCGGCGGACAGAACCGTCCGCCTTGCAGTTATCTCGTACGTGCATCACTGCTTGTTATGTCATTAAGCTGACGTCTACGACCCAGCGATACCGCAGCCGATACAAGCGACGCGAAAGCAGTGGTATGATAAACTTGCTGATGCGATATTGGGGGACGACGAGTCGTCTGAGAGCGTGGCAGCTTCACGATACGCACTCATCTGTCAAAAGTGTTTCGCGCACAATGGCCTCGTGAAGGAAAGCCAATGGGAGGATACGCGTGAGCTACACCTTCAACCCTCTGAACGCAGTTGCCCTTCTGATGCTAACCTCATGTCGATTTCAGAGTATATCTGCCCCAAGTGTGGCTTCTTCAACCCTTCGGCGAGGTCTAAAAAGCAAAGTGCTTCTCGCACACCTTCACCGCCTGACACGTCCACTCCTTCGTCTGTTCGATCGGTAGAGCACAAGCCGTCAACTTCGAACTCGAAACCGCGATTATCTGATCCTCATTCGGTGCCGGAAGAAGCGATGGAAGTGGACAGCAAGTGATTCGTGTTGTTTCCGTGGCTATTTTCATTATCCGAGATAGGAATAAGTCACTTTTCTATGTGGCTTTCCCCCCCGTTTCTTGTTTTTGGTTTGTCACTCGCCTTTGTTGGCTTTGTAGGCATTTTAATCCTGGATACTTGATAGATCTCGCATTCAACTGAGAATAACTTGTAGCTTAGGCTCATGGAATGAACAGAGAGTGTACGTCAGTCACCTAATAAGGCCGACCAGTCCCAGTGGGTATCTGCATCGTCGTGTAACTAGGCGACATGATTGCGCATGATGGAGGAGTCTAAACTAGATACTTCACGCATTGACCATACTTCCGTCGTGACAGAAATGAAACACGCACTCTAGTTTTTTTGGGGGGAAAGAGGGATGTAAACACACTAGAAAGGCAACTAACTAAATCTAGTGGAATTTTGTCGATAGCTTGGGTAGACCGAGTCAATGTTGATGCTGCTGACTGCTATTACTGAGGTGGTAGCCGCAATTTTGAAGTTTTGCTCCCCTGGCAAACCTTTCTGGTAATCGCTGTATCGTTTTACTACTATCCTTTTATACTGACCCACTCGTATACTCGCCTAAGTGAATGCTTCGACATTCCCCCAAGAGTGTATCACGCTAGCCAGGCAGAACAGCCAGGGCCGTACTGGCTCCAGGCCCACCGACACGGACTTCACCGACCCCAGTCTCTACGACGAGCATGTCTCTTCCGGCTCCCCTCCCAACGCTATCTCCAAAGTCGAGGCTACCTTCTACTATTCGGGGATCTCCAATTCCCCTCCCAAGCTGGTCTACCGCACCTCGAAGGACCCCTTCGTCATGCCCAAGGGACCAGAGGCATATCGTCGCTTGAAGCACCTCTATCCAGTCTACGACCACAAGCTTGGCGACAAATGGGGGGACCTCGGTCCCAAGGTTCGTCATCTTCTCGACGAGCAGCAGGTCCGCCTTTCGACCATTGACCTCGTCCGTTTCCGCACGGTCCCGGACCAACAAACACCTGTTGTTATTGGCCCCGTCGTGATCTGGATCGGCGTTCTTCCCGATAGTCTCACCGGTGAAGATGCGTTCAATACAGCCAACGCCATACTAGCACTCCTCGAGGACGAGGGCATTGCAACCGTCGACATCGAATTCCGTGAATCGGTGTTCAGGCGCTCAGCTAGTGCCGAGCTCTACGAACCCGCCTCAGACCTGGATGCAACCAGGCACGTCATTGATCCTCTCACTACTGCGCTTGGACTTCCTATTTCTGCTGCAAAGACGCCCCACCTTCGGGGCACTATGGGTTTCTACTTCAAGAACGGAGACGACCTCTACGGTGTTACGGCCCGCCATGTCCTCTTCCCAGCAGATGAGGTCAATTCCGACTACACTTACAACCCCAGCAGGCCTCGTAAGGAAGTCCTCCTCATGGGCACCAAGGCGTGGGACGACTACCTCAAGTCCATCCGGATCCGGATCGGAAACCTTGGCACTGCAGCGGAGATTTACAGGGAGTCGATCAGGAGGTTGGAGGGGAGGGCGATAAGCGATACCCCTGTCGCTGAGAAGGCGAAGAAGGAGCTGACGAAGACTCAGGAGTTACTGGAGGAGGCGACCAATGCTATCGATGAGCTTCAGGAACTCTACGAGCGGTCGAAGAAGGACTTCGGTAAGCAGAGCCAGCGTGTGATCGGCCACGTTGTCTGGTCGCCTGCTATCGCTGTCGGTACAGTTCCACATAGCTTCACCAAGGATGTTTGCGTCGTCGAGCTCGATAAGGCCAGGTTTTTGCCTAACTTTAAGGGCAACGTTATTGACTTAGGTGTGTGCTGATCTTTCTCACTAAAGGTGTAACTGTTTATATTCAGGGACGGAGATCGAGGGCGCCAAGTTCGATGTATCCTCGCACGCACGCGCAGTCCGGCTTCAAGTACCCAGCCGAACGCCTCCTCGTGCTCAGGGACATTCTCGCCGAGGATTGCATGCGCCATCCCAAGACGAAGGACCACGACGGCGAAAACAGCCTCTACGTCATTAAGCGCGGCCTTACCACTCTCACCACGATTGGTCGTGCCACTGGATGCTTCTCCTATACGCGCGAGTACTTCTCCAACCAAACTCACCGGGACTCGATTGAATGGGCAATACTCCCATATGACAGCGACTCAGGCGCGTTCTCCAAGGGCGGAGACTCCGGGTCGATGATCGCCTGCGGCACTGGCGAATTCGGTGGCCTCCTTACTGGCGGGTCTGGCAGGATGGAGTCATCAGATATTACTTATGCCACGCCGATGTTCTGGCTCTGGCTCATCATCAAGGCCGAGTTCCCTAATGCCACCCTCTACCCGGTCTTCAACTAGATTCGTCTCTTTCTTCCGTCTCATCCTGTGCTACATCTCCCCCATGTCTGTGAACGTCCTGCACAGTGTGGCTAGAGTGTCTTCTGAAGGGGAATGATTGCTGAGTTCTCGTGTTATGGCCCTCAAGTAGTCTCCATCTAGATTGAATATAGTTTCACCCATGTCGCAAATCGGGCTGGCCATTCCATGCTTAATCAGGCTGCTAATACCGTCAAATTACTGGCAAATTTTGGCGAGATGGTGTTGAAGCCTCTCTGCCTGCAGTGTCTGGTCGAGATGGATGGGACTGGTGTCCTCGCAGAGGAAATGTAGAAGACGGGTTCTTTTGATAATGAGGGTGACGAATGCAAAGCTGTCTGTAGATGGGGTGGAGATCTAGCGTCTCTGAGAGGGTCTGCAAGTTGAAATCATGAAGCACGTCCGTAATAACCGTCAAAAGATCATGCATGATTTGCATGGGCGGGATGTGTTCTTCGTCACACTACGTTGGGGGGTATCGGTACCTTACAGAGTTGGAAAAATCCTCTTCGATAGAAGGTAAGGGGTCATAGCTCCTTGGGACTTCGTTGAAGTGCACCAGAAAGTATCGTAGCTTTATCTATCTTCGCGTTATTTTCCCCGCAACAGGAAAACAGGGATGACAAAACAAGTCGTGCCCCTATACCCTTGGCAGCCGTGATCGCCTTGAACAAGTCACAAACTGCCTGATTATCTTCGTCAGTGACATCGTCGTCCCTTGGTGAGACAAGCGTGAGACCCTTACGGGTATCGCGTCAACTCTCATCCACAACATCAGATAGAAGTGCCTATTGTGAGCTCCGGTTTTAAGCTAACTGCACCCTCAAGCAACGCAGCAGAGAAATCCGCATCATCCCGAGAACACCACAAAAAGAAGGCTCATAGTCGTCAAAACTCGTTAAAGACTGTAAAGACATACCAGCCGTCAGGCTGTCTGCGTCATCGAGTAACCGAGCTGCTTTCCGGAAGGAGTACTTGCACATGACAAGAAGCCGGAGCTACTTAGATATTTCACGTATTGCTTGAATTTCTGCCGCGACAGTGATAATGGTGAGGTCAGACGTACTACATACCCGCGCCGACTGGAACGTTAGGCGTTCCGCTGTCCATATGAGAAATGGGTGATGGTAAACAGGAGTGTATGTGGCATTGATGTGGACGATCGTCCTTTCCGCATTGACACTTACCCTTGCGACCGGAAGTGGGAAGCTGGGTTACACTGATTTATCGTTGGGAGGTCTTCAAAGTGCAAGGTTGTTCTTTTATCTTGATCGTAGAAATGGTTGATTGAAAGAATCAGATGGACCGCCCACCTTGAAATGTCGCTGAGCATCACCAAAATTGTCAAACTCCGCTATTTCCCGATAAGGAATATATTTTCGAGTGGCTGTGCCGCTGACGTGCCGCGAGTCGGTCTCGTGATACCGTGCACCCCTGTGTGTCCTGTTGATTGCTGAGGCAACGACATAGCATTTATCGATCTACATCAACATCCAGCATGCGCTGGTTACTATATTTTACGTCTACCACACATGCAGGCCTGTACATATTGATGAATATATATATCACCACAAGTTCATTGTTCTGGGCCTTGCCAATCACTTCATTAGAATGCACTCCTATGACATGCTCAGTAGTAAAACATAGTTACACTTTACAGTAATCCATACTGAGAGGGAAATTGAAAGCCTAAGAGGAGCTCTGGTGACATTTAAGCTTCTTGCATGCCATAGCAAGCTCATTGACAATGACTGGAGGAACAAGGGGAGTGACAAAATATTCAGAGAGTGAGCACTGCTTGAATACCTGGCAGGGAGTTGCAGAGCATGGGCTGTGAGCAGACATCAGTAGAGAAACCACAAAGAATACCCTACAGCACACCTAAACTTTACATTCTCCACATCTTGCAATGTAGGCTCACACTTTACTGTGAGTGTAGTATCGTTGGCTTGGGTGAGGGAGGGGTCACTGGCTTGCATGGCCTGCTCCTTTGTCTCCTTGCTGTCTGTTTGTATAGCAACATCATGACAAGGCTTCCTGGGATAGGGGAACAATTAGAATACACATTTAAATGTAAAAGGATAGTTTGTGTTACCTACTGCAGATGTCTTTCAGACAAAACACAACTCATTTCCTGTCAGGGGTGGTGATGTTGACATTGAAGTAATGCATGTTCCAGGGTGAAAGGGTGCCATTGATTTCGGGGTAGATGACATCTTGAAGCATGTTGATGGTCATTGCCCTGATTTCACCTGCCATTATTACCCTGTTGTAGTAAGGCCCTGTGTCAGAAGCAAAATGGCCACTGCCACTCAGAAGCAGATCGGCAAATTCCAGTAATGCAAATTACAAAGTAACTATAATTGCATCTGTTGAGAAATGACATCAAATATATGATGATTTAACATGAATATATGTGTACACATTCAAGCTGAGAGGCATCTAAGAAGACAAAATCATTGACTTTGAATGAAAATGATGAGTAACTAAAGCATCCCATATCCCTCCTGGGCATACAAGTTCTTGTTATCATTGAGGCCTGCCACCATTTTGCTGTCATTATCATCTGATTTGTCATCATCAGGCTCACTGGAGCTTCCCTCATCCTCATCCAGGTCTGTATCATCATCTTCCTCTTCTCCACTCATCTTGTTGTCCTCCTCAGCTCCTTGTGCTGTATCAGCTTCTTCACATGTGCCACTGACCTCCTCACCAGCAGTTTGACAGTCTGATTGTAAGAATGAATCCCACTCCCTGGATACCTTATGCCTGATGCTGCCACCTCGAAACCACATGAACATATCTCAATCAACAAACCTATCTGAGCTTTAAGTATGCATCCATGTTGATTTATTTCCTCACTTACATGTTAACATCAAAATATCACCAGTCCTCATGGAGGTCCTCATCAGGCCACATGAATGATGGTCCTAAATATTCAGATGTTTGTCTGAGCAAGAAAGCTGGAATCAGATGGACACCATGAATGACTACATCTGGGTCCAAAAACCCAAATGCATCTGGGTCATCACTGGAAATGAATCCTACCCGATACAGTCAGCATGCAGCAAACCCTGATCCCCCTGTTCTGCCATTATTGCAGCTGAACCACTGCACAAAGAGCATGTTCATCCACTTTATCCCATCAGATGAGGCATTGTTGTCATAGTACCATACATTGACATGGAAAATTTTAATGATGCATGCATACCAATATGGGTGATGACAATCATCTGTCTCATGTGACAAGAGCATGATATTGGCATGAGTGCATAGATTAATGGTGTCTTGTTCTCAGCAGAGGTTGTAGGTTGTATAGTTGACACACAATGTCTGATGCTCATACATCATATTATGTGAGATGATAAGATTGTTGTGGTTGGCATTGGAAAAGCTTGGTGGGTCACCAGTGTAGTCCACTCCAAAAATGCATTCAAGGAGATGGTCTTTGAGGTGGTCAACAAAGTCCTGCAAAGAGTTAGTTGGTTGCATGCAGCCATGCACACCAGATGACATACCTCAGTGGCTCTGTCACCTGCCAATGAACTCAGCCAACCAGGGATGTCCACAGGAATTCATGATGATGCTGCAATGTGATAATGTTGAGAGGGTGAAGACCTCTCACATTTCTGCCTTGGGCAGTTTTCACCACCACTTTCACTTCCTTCAGTGTTGTTGCATGCCAATTTATCAAGAGACTTGACTATTTGGTCAATAACTCATTCTTGAGCCTCGTGTTTGCTCATGGATGCCATTGTTGTAGCATGGTTCTTTGAAGTTTGTGGGTACTGCTGCTTCAACTGCCTGTGTTCAAATTTGCCCTATGAAATTCATCTGTAAGTGTTTTACAATTGTGCAAAAACAATCCTACTGGTTGCATTGTGTAATTATCTGTTGTATCACATTGTTGGATCATGTTTGGATAGTCACCTAGGGCATGGAACTTGTATGTTTGCAGATTGAGGGATTTGTGTTTGGGTCCAGATGACCCAGCTGAGTTCAATATACTGGTCTTTACTGCCATTGCTGTGGTACAGCAGCCACAGACAGCTGTCTCTTGTGGTAGTTCACGTGTGTCATAGTACTCACACATTGTCTTCATGAAAGTACAGTGTCTCCATGCAGCAAGATGGATTTCCTGCATGTTTGATATGTACTGTAACCTGAACAAAGTCATTCAAGTCTCCCATGCCCTCAAAGCAGACAATACAGCAAGTGGTACCAATGACCCCAATGATGAAAGTGCTAGAAAGGCCTGCGATAACATCCTTAGAAAAGCGTAAGTACAACATTTAACAGCATATATGTGATGTTCTTATGGTCACAGCAACCCTGAGAAATGCAAACAATACAAGTGCATATATGACTACCTGAAGGAGCAGGCACTGTACTTCATAGATCTCATTAAGAAGAAGAAGAGTGGCAAAACCACACTTCTCATGCATGAGGTAAGTCAACAGTGACTCGAGTCTAGTGCATCATGCAGCTAACAAGTGACTTTCTTTCAGATGCAACAAGTGATCAGCCAGATGCGATCTGACAACTGCCAGTCATCTCAAGCCTATGATTTCAGCTTATGCAGCTCCCCATCTGGACAAGAAACTTGTCAATCCACCTGTCAATGCAAAGAGTTCAAAAGACAGGCTTGGGTTCAACCACACAGAGCTCACTCAGCTCCTCTGTCCAGTGAGGAGCCTGCAGGCTTTGCTAGCAGATGTGACTGGGTATGGGTATGTACCATTCCACTTGATGTTATCAATCAGCTGATTTGCTGTTCCATAGGGTGAGGAAGCAGCTTCAGAATGGTAGCATCCTTGTTACCACCCAAAAGTGGCCAGCATTTCTTTACTCTGGCAACATCCCAGGTAAGGACTATAATCCTGAGAAGAGCAATGAAGGATTCCTCTGTGGATATTTCGTTGAATGAGTAAGTGTATACTACTGCATGTGTATCAACTACTAATTTAAGAATCAAGTCCTCAAACACATCTTCACTTTGCCATCTTCTGCTTTGCCTGGTAGTAAAGTGTGCAACACATGTGCCAGAAACATGAAGATCCACCACATGACCCACATAGAAGCTTACCATATTGCATATGCCACAGTACATGTAAGTGATATGGCATTAGAATGATATGCACTACCCTCTTCCACAGGCACGTTTCAGCATCTGTTCACAAGACAAATTCATCAAATTCGATGGGCAATTCTCTTTTTCCAAGTTTTATTATCAAATTATTGACTTTATCATCAACAACAAAGACGAGGCTTGGGTTGAAGAGCTGTTCTCTCATTACAACAAGTATGTAAGGGGCTCTTGTGGAGTGCATACTGACACAAAGGTATAGAGTATTGTTTAATGATGTTCATGGCACCACAGGTGATGATGTCAATATCAATGACAATGATGACAACCTTGCCACCATGAGGCAACAAATTGCTGCACATCTTGCCAGTTTGTCTGGCCTGTCTTCTGGGACTCACCCTTCCAAAAATTGTTCACCTACTCAGGTGTCCTTCCCAAATACTCCACAGCCCCCAGCTTCAGAACATCACACAAATGGACACAGGCTGTTGCCAGGAAGTCCCCTGTCTCCCATCCAGTCACCTGAAAATACAGGTTTTTCATTCAGTCAGCTGTCCTCCTTTTGCTCACCAAAATCTGCTTCAGAAAATGACACAAATGGCTGCAGGGTGTTGCCAGGAAGTCCTCTGTCTCCAGTCCAGTCTCCTTAAAATACAGGTTCATCATTTAGTCAGCTGTCCCTAGTGTGCTCACTACAGCCTTCTACTTCAGAACTGGAATGCCATGCCCAAGGGCAATCACAAGCAAATCTGGATCCTTCACCTGCTTTGCAGGTGAACAATCTCACTGATCGGATGCCACAACTCAAATGCAAGTGCAGTGTGACATTTTCCACTGGTGAACAGAGTAGTCCATTAATGGACTGTGATTCATGGTGGGGTAGGAAGGCCACCATGAGTAAGCCTTCTAAGATGACAAAGGAGGGATGTGGTGGACACTCTAAGAAGACTAAGGATCAGAGTAAGGTGTGAACCAAGGAAATGATGACAAGGAGATCAAGCTTGTGGGCTTCCAAGAAAAAGTAACTCATGCATGCCTAATCTCATTAAGTTCTGTCATTCAGTGGTTACCTATTTGAGGCAGCCACCATCATGTGTTTTATTCATCCACTTGTCACTGTCTTGTTCTGCTCTCTCACTTGCACACTTCCCAGCCATTTTACTCTCCAAGTCCCACACTGGCTGTGTATATTGGTATTCCATGGATTTCTCAAGATGGAACCATCGATCACCAACTAGTGATGTATACATTCAGATAGCTACAGGTATTGGGATTGTGTGTGGTATGATGGTGTTGTAACATCAGCAAAACACAAAAATGTGTTAGTAACTCATAGCTGTCCATAGTATTTGCACAATTTTCATATTAGTCCAAAGCAATGTCAAGCATCCTAGCAACTCATAGTGCCAGAGTAGACTACACCAGACTTGCCCAAAGTAGTGGCCAGCATCCAAGCAACTCATAGCACCTGAGTAAGCCACACCAGTGATACCAGCAATCCAAAGACCAATAGCTACCTAGCATACAAGGGAACAGACACACCTAGCTAATACAGCAACCTAGATTCCCACTGTAGTAGAGAACTTGGTAGATCTAACTTTGTTCCTATGCATGAAGGCAACAACACACAGACATAACATACAGCATTTTTTGATAAGTACAGGAAAGTAATGGATAGTACTAGTCTAGACAAATGGCAAGTATTCAACTACCAGCATGCTCAATAACTGTGCCTATCAAGATCCAGAATAAGTAAAATAGTGGCCCAAAAGAAAAGAGCAAGCATAGCATACCATCAGACTCAAGAGATGGCTGCAGCTCACCAGCCAGAACACTAATGTCAAAAATAGGCTCCCCCAGTCTGCGTTTTTTCATTGCTACATGTAATGAGCTGACCTCCATATCTTTTTCGTGGACTCTCACCTTGCCGCTGCCTGCCTTGTACTTGTACAACTTGGCCATTGATTCATATTTGTGGGCGATGCATGCAGCCAGAGCTTGTTCTGCATGAAAGACTTTGCATTGTGTGCACACTACATCGAGAAGGAGAAGTGCCTTGTGATTCAGCTGACTCTTTGATTCATGCTGCAGATTGAAAACCTATCAATGAGTGGTTATTAGGAAGGAAAAAAAGAACTTACTGTGTGAGTGGACGACTCCAATATCCCATACATCTCAGCTAAGACACCAGTTGTCTTTGCTTTGACCTCAGTACTGCTAGAGGGACTGTTGCAGGAAGAGAACCTGCCATCATGAGGCTTATGGGGCAGTCCTTTGCCACCTGGGTGATGCTTGACTGTGGGCATGGTTGATCCAGCATGAAGGTGTGTGTGATTGAGGTTATAAACAGGCATGAGTGTCTATGTTCACAAATGGGATGTGATTGGGTAGTATATGAGAAATACACTCCATAGTGATCTGAACAATGTCCTGATTTGCACTGAAGTGATAATCACATAACACAGAATCAGCCTGCCTGACCATCTAGAGTATGCCCCACTGTCCAAGTTGTGGTAAAGGTGGCTTCCAGAGTCACAGCGCTGTTGCAATGCACATGAGCCAGCCATCCTCTGGGTGCAATACCTGGGTCAATAACTTAGTCTGCCTTCACGAGTCTCTCCAACCTTCGAGCTTGAACATTTGTAACTCTCAACACCCAACACACTTAGAAGATGTCCCAATGAACACTGACCCTGATGACTATGCAACTCACGATTACCTGGATTTTGTTCATATGGCATTTGACACATGGGGGCCAACCACAGATGACTTCAAGGGCACAGCTAAAACATTTGGACTTGGCCCAACATTTATGGACAAATTTAACAGCGACCAGTTCAGCAACCTACAGGCATCAAATCTGTACTACCCCTTCAACTCCCACAATGAATGGGAGCTGGCATTGTGGTTACTTCATTCAGGCCTGAGCATGAGAGCTATAGACTCTTTCTTGTCATTGTCAATCGTAAGCCTGTCCCTATTCTCTCCAAAGATCATTATTGATGTGCGCCAGATACAGCTACTAAATATTTCCTTTCATACAGCCAGAGCACTTCGTGGGCTGGCTGAGTTACTCCCTGGCAGGCTGTGCTGGCACTCAATGGAGATTACTCCTTCACAGCCAACCAAACACCCTGTGCACATCATCCATGAACCATGGATACAAGTTAGCTCTCCTCAGAGCCTTGGTTATGTTACAAATATTATCTTTGAGTCCTTCAGAGATACATTTACCTCCATAGCTCCCAGGTCCCTGATTGTCCCTCTGAAAACAATTCCCACATGTGTCCATAGCTATTCTGCCTCCTTCAACCAGGGTGGCTTGTCAGAGGACAGCCTGGTCAGCCTATATGACAACAATAGAAAGTGCTGGAACTGGGAGCTTCGTCCACCCCCAGGCTCTGATTCACCTCCCAAGCAACCTGGGCCACTTGCCTCAGAGCTGCTGGTAGAATTGGAAAAGCTCTGCTTTGAAAAGCAAGTTGCTCTGTTTCTCAATGCTATCGGAACTGCTGCCAAATCCATGATGCCCAGTCTATCCAGCAAACCCCAGTGTCAATGGATGGTGGACTGGAGCAGAACCAGCTTGTGAGGTTCTATGGGTTATTCCTGAAAGCCTGACCTCATCCTTGTTGATAACACCCCAGTATCCCTCGATGAGATTATGTGGTTAAGTCCCAAAGTCATTGCCAAGTACTCAAAGGAGTCTTTCAAGCCAGCATCCTGCCTTGGGAAGACAATGGACACTAAGGCATATCTAACCTTCATTGACCAGCCCTGGAGGCACTATGTCCTTGGATTATCAATTACTGATAGCAAACTTCTTTGACTTCACTTTTATGACCACTTTGGTGGTGCAATCTCACCCTCTATCAATATCCACACTGACACAGAAGTCTTCATATACATTGTATGTGCCATTGTGTTCAGCTCCTGCTCAACCCTTGGCTTCAATTTGACCATAGAGATATCCCCCCATCCTGCACACAGCCACAAATGCACAGCACTTGTGATACCTCTCTCCCCTTTCTCCTCTCCTGCAATGCCTTCTCCTCACTTGGAGTCAGGCATCCTCCCCAGTGCAAACTCACTCCTGACTCCTGCATCACCTGAACACATCCCAGAAATTGGGAGGATCCAAGTAAACAAGACCTTCTATGAGGTGCTTGATGTATTATTCTTGAGCACAGGCTTTCTAGGAAGGGGTACTGTTTGTTACCTTGCATGCTACAATGGGGAATACTACATCATCAAGGATTATTGGGTGGAGGAGTCAGAGCAGAGGACAGCCCTGCACGAAGTCAACATGATGAAGCTAGTCCAGGACATTGACAGAGTTCCCAAGTTGCAACACTACTGGGTCATCAAGGTTGAGCCAGGCATTGTCAATAAAACTGAATGATATCATGATGAGAAGTGGCGATCATGCATGAAGTCTTGGAGAACTCATGTGCAATTGGCTATGAAGCCATGTGCAAGGCCAATGGTAATGTTCAAGACAAAAAAGGAACTCGTTTCATGCATCCAAGATATTTTATGAAGTACATATCCTCTTCCACTTGTAAAATCAATACTAATTGCTTTATCAGTCCAACAGCAGGCTCTTGAGAGGGGTGTCCTCCATCAAGATTGTAGCATCAACAATACAATGATCAAGGACTTCACAAATGGGTCACACAGCTTTCTCCTTGACTGGGAATTTGCTGTACGGGTCATGTTACAGGGGGAATATGACTTGGGTGGCACAGTAAGTACTATGCAAAACGTTTTGGAACTCGAGCTGATAGTATGCAAAGGGGACAGTCCCCTTCCTTTCAGTGAATACCCTTTGCCAACTCAAGGAAGCCATCACTAAAAGTGGGAAGACTAATGTCCCATCGATCTGGAAAAGTGCCTCTCTCACCCACATATTCATTGATCACCCTACTACTATACACCATACATTTGTGGATGATATTGAATCCCTGTTCTACATTTTCATCTGGATCCTCATCCTTTATGATGGGCCACTTGGCCATGAGTGTCAAGATATCAGCCATGAAAAGACACTTCTTGGCTTGTGGAGTGAAAAGGTGGCTGAAGATCTCGAAATTGCCAGATGCACCAAGTTCACATTCCTTAATGACCTGTCTGAATTGAGGCTGGATTCCAAGGTCTTGCAATATTTTCAAGATCTAATCCCTCTGGCTAATGAGTGGCACATATTGCTTGGGCAGTCCCTGCTGAGTGGAACTGCAGTGCAGTTCTCTGATGTTATCTCCCTTTTTGATCATTTCTTGGCCAGCATGCCATACGAGAAACCACCAGAGATGACAAATGCATTCCAGCAGATCATTGCCCAGCACAAAGTGCTTAATTCAAGCATGTGTCCAAGTCAGGAGAATGATATGGATGTTATGTCTTTGGCAATTATGTCTTCTAAATGCCTTTGTGAAGAGGTAAGGAGCATGGATAACCCTCCTATACCCAATAAATGCTTCAAAGGCATGTAGTCTTAGCATGAATTTTATGTTTAGTTCACATTCTGTACATTACATGTAAAGTGTTTCAATTCATTTGCAGCAGGTAACCATCTCCATGCATCATTTTGTTTTACATCTCATGATGAACCTGTCAACATTTATATGGATTCACAAGATGTCATTTTGTTGTGGTCCCCAGGCTTCCATTTTATACTGTTCTCTGTTTAACTGCTTGTACCTTCAGATGTCCACCCAATCTGGAACAATCCCACCAAAAAAGAAGGATAGCAAAAAAGCCAAATGATGACCAGAGGCTGACAGAAGCACTCAACCCACAAAAAACAAGCATCTAGGAAGCCCACCTGTCAATCTCGAAGAGTCTCAGTCTGTTGCCACAGTGGGACTCCATCATAGCAGAAGGGCAGGGGCAGGTTCAGGTGGAAGGGTCAAGTAATTGGAGCAGATTGGTACTGCCCTTGAAGGCTGAGCTACATGGCTGCGAAAGTCGATGGATCTCCCCAACAATTCCATTGTAAATCCTCTTGCACCTCTGCCCACTCAGCAGAAAAAGGGTGGGGGCCACAGTGCTGGCCAGAATGCAAAACCAAAGGTCAGTTCTAGTTATTTGCAAATATCAAGCTAACCACTTGCAAAGTCCAATGTTGCCCCACCACCCTACATGCCTGCCATTGTGAATGGTCCTAGCCCAGTTGATATGCCTCTGGCAAGTGTCTTTTCATACTGATATACAATGTTCATTTCAGAATCCCATCCCTCAGTCTTCAACAGCAGTAGCAACACCTGTCTTCCATCAGCACCCCACAGACTCCCATCGCTTTGGTTTCAGTGTTCTGGTTCAACAGCCAGGTCATATCATGCCTCCTGGGATGGAACCTGACCTTCAAGTGCTCAATAATCCTTATACTTATATTGCTGCAATTTGGGGTGACCAAGTTCCCAGTAATACATCTCATCTGCCAACACCCCAGCCCAACTACCAGTCTTGGTTTATCCCCCACCAGCCACCTGCTACTATCCCCAACTCTTGTATTGACCCCTCCCTTGATAGCTCGCTCTCATCGAGACAAACTTTGGCAACCACTGACATTCACCACAAGAGTTCAGAGAAGCTGTCATCAGAGGGCTCCTCAGAAGAGGAGTCAGAGTCCTTGAGTAATAACCCATTGGATGCAGAGGCTGGTGAGGTCTCTGGCAATGAGTTCAACAAAGATGAGGATGATGCATTTGGATGGGGTGCAACGAATCTTAGGCAATCAACTCATCCTGGTACATGTCAGAGGTTATTATGGTATTGGCTCAACATTCTTTGTCAGGCTTCTCCCAAGAAATGATGACAAGCAATCCTATTCACCACAATTCCTTACCCCCTGACCATGAGTTCCAGTACTCACACAATGAGGATGATGATGCAGCTCTGTGAAGCTTACAATCCAAGGACAAGGCTCAGCCAGAGGTACGAAAATGCCATTCCTGCTAGCTTTATTTATTCAGATTGTTATTTTAGGGTTCCCAACATGGCACTGCCATTGATGTTCTTGAACGCCACCATCGCACTAATGGCCGCCCCATTCCCAATCGTGATCTTCTGTCCCTTGTGCATGACTTGGTCAACAAAGTATCTCAGTGTGCCAGAGCCCCTCATAACTCCAAGAAAGCTAAGGATGAGGGCCCATTGCCTTCACAACTGAGATTTTACAAGGCAGTATGGAAGGACTGTCTTGAAGACGCTAAGCAAGAATGCAGGGCTGCACATGCACTTTCTAACCTGTTCCCATTGAAATCTCATGACCTCAACCTCTCCATAACAGAGGTACTTATCACTGTTGTCATTGAGTGGAATCAACACAGTGTGCAATTTGAAGATGGTGAGTAACAATGTTTTTGTTTTATACATGTCTTGTTATCCTAACTTTATAGGTTACTGGCCTGACCACAAGCAAGATATGGCATGCCTTGTAAGTAGTCCCATCTTTCAGTTACAGCTACTGACATACTGCCAGTAGCCCTTGGTGATATATCTACCTGGTGTTTGGAATTGAAGTCAGTTATGCTGGCAACCATGCCATCTGCATTCATCCTTATCCCTCCTTCTGATGTTGCACCACAGGTTCATGTACAATGGATAGAGACTGCTGCCACAAAGCTCCTTGACAACTCGCTTTTCCTGCGAGACAGTTTCAATGAGAATGTATGTTCACATGGTTCATTGTCTGCACTACTAACAGATTGGTTTATCAGGGAAAAACCAGGAATTTCACTCACCCTGCCCTCAAGGAAGCTGTCATACAATTCTACTATACCAGGACCTATCAAATTGCAGATAAGCATCCTGAGTCCTTCAACAATTCAGTTCCCCTTTCCTGTCTGGCTCTCATTGCAGCTGCAGTGAGTTATTTTACACCCTGAGTCACTGCAACTCAAACTTTTCTTGCAGTATCATTGTGTGTTGGATGGATTTGTGAAGAATGGCACAGGAAAGACAATGCCTCAATTCTCCAGCAAGGCTTACAATTCCATTTTCCGTGGCATGATGAAGGTGCTGAATGACATCCTTCATAATCCCTATCACAGTGCAAGGTTGCACAATCTGCTTTCTCAGTGGGCAAAGGAAGGATGGTAAGTACTGGGGTGGCCGACATGCTTGTGCTGACTCCTTGTATCAGGGCTGCACTGCAAGAGGTTGATTCAAATGTAGAGAGGTACCAGCACATTCAGGTAGTCCTTGATTGATTTCATAATACCTAGTCCTGTTGTACTTGTCATTACACATAGTACACAATTGATGCCAATGTTCCTGTTCTTGTCATACCTGCTGTGAACTGTTCCTAGTTGTGGAGTGATCACATGTTTGCAAAGTAAACATTGAGATGGGGAGTACTGGACAATGTTACACCTCCACCAGGGGTCTTTCCTTTTTTGACTCTTCATGGTCACATGCATCACGTGCCTTGTCATGTCCCTCATAATCGTTGCCATCCTAGGGGCTTGAATGCTCCAGGGAACATTTGGATCACCAGCTGTCAAGGTATTTCCAATACCTGTCGCAACCATGTTGCCACTGTGATCCGGTATTCCACTGCCCTCTCTGATGGACAACTTGTTTACTTCTTGTTCTGCTAGTTTGTCTCTGACTCATTTTCATTGCTCACTTGTTGTACTATAGTTCTGGTGTCAGGCTCCTTGCTGTGCATTGATTGCGCCAGCCAGTATAGCCTTCATTGCCTCCCTACTCCCATCATTGACACCATATGACTCTTATTTATTTCACTGATGTTTCTGTTGATTACTGCGGATATGTGTCACAACACGTCAGTCACAACTGGTATGGTACTTGTACTTAGGGGTATATAGTCCTCCATACCTTGTCCTGTATCTGCAGTTTTTCGAAAGCTTGTGACTTAGCTAACTTCCTTCTCACTTGCCTTTGTTCTCTCTCCATGCAAACAACCTTAGGGACTCGCCAGTAGACAGAACCTCTGCCCAGCCTTCGAGATAACTGAGCGACAGGGGTTACAACATGTTTGGCCCATAGACTCCCCCTTGCATGCTTCATGCCTATTCCATTTGAAGAAGTCACTGCACTTGGGCATAACAAAATTGAAAAACTCCATGCAGCTTTCAGGACTTGTTGACCTCTTTGTGAAAAGTCTACTTGTCCCTGGTTACTGAACTTCAACAAACCAGTTTCACTATCCAAGGCTTGTTGGTCTCCCTCAGTGTAAAGACTAACTCACTTTCGGCCCACTCCTCAACTGCTCTAAACAAGCATAACAAAATTGAGAAGCATCCCTCTACCCTTAATCAAATTCACCACTCTACAGGCAGCCACTAGGCTTTAATAGATCACCTCCCTAGAGCCAGCGCTCGTGTCTCCCTATGCATTAAAGCCACTTGCACACCACCCATACACCCCCACACTGACAGGTTTCTTTCAAGAAATAAATCCTCCCTCAGCCTTCATTACCACTTCTCATTAAAGTGTCTAACCCACAGAAATTGAGACCGCCTGTTTCTCCTTGCTCAAATCCCTTAGGGCTCGGAAGGAATCCTCCTTTACCGCCCATCCCATTAGGAAGATTAGGCCCCTCAGTTACTACAACCAATCCTCAGTTATCTTATCTATCCCGGTTTAGGGATTTGGAAGTCACACTTAGTTTGGAAGAAGAAGATGATCAGAAGTCTGATACTTCATTCAGATCAGTCCTCAAAGAAGAACAAGGAGCCCACAAATCACCTACTATGTCCATGACAATCGGTCACAGAGAGTCTGCTCCTGAGATGCCTACAAGGACCATCTCAGAAGAGGAGCTGAGACAACAGTTGGAAGATCAACAGCTTGCTATGGCAGAAGAGCTTCGCAAGGCAATGCATGCCCAGAGTAGCGACCCCTTTCCAACAGGAATGCCTATGGACTTGGCATTATGTGAATGGTATGCCAGGAACTTCAGAAAGGTAATTCCCCCAGAGGTCCCCTTCAGAGGGTCCAGTAAGGGTAAGGCCCCAGCCGATCCTGACAACACATATGATTGCCGCCCCCCCAATGGAGGAAGGGAGTTTAATGTCGGGCATCCCGGTGAATACAATGGAAGCCACAACAGCCTCCAGACCTGGGTTACACAGGTTGAAGGTTACTTGAACCTGAACAAGCACATATACAACACAGAGTTGCTCAAGATTTTGTTTGTGCTCACCTACATGACCAAAGGCACAGCAGTCTCTTTTGCCAAAAACTACCAAAATGAAAACAAGCTTCTCGACAGAACAATTTATTATACAGACACCTTCCAGAGGTTTGTAGAACGTCTCAAAGCTACTTTTGAATCCAGTGATCAGACCGCTCTTGCAATACTTCACCTTTCAGACATTTCACAAGGCAAACAAGAACTAGAGGCATACATTGCTGAATTTACGGGGCTTGTTAACAAGGCTCAACTTAAAGAAGAATCATGTGAAGCAGGGATCTTCTTCAGGAAAGGCTTGAACAAAGAATATTGTGATTGGATTCTCAATTCTGGATGCACCCCTTCCACAGTCATAGAGTGGATACAGTGCATGGGAGAAGCCCAAACCGTGATTGCCACGAAGCATATCCTAGAAGGGAAGGAATCTTGGTATGAATGCAAATTCATTCATTACTGTGGAGGTTCCCAAGATCCTGATGTGATGGACATCGACAAATGAAAGTGGAATGTTAGATGTTCCGGCTCAGAAATTAAATGCTTCAACTGTGGAGCCAAAGGTCACTACCAATGTGACTGTAAATCAAGGACCAAACAACTCTCAGGGATCCACATAGTCCTCCAAGAGGATGGCATGAAGACTGCCTACATCGGAGATTGTGTGGCAACAGCAGATGAAAGAAAAACATTTGGATTGGATTTTTAAAGAGGACTGACGAAATCCCTGCTACAGTCAGTCCTGTTGCTATCTTGTCCACTAAATGTACCTCTATAGATGACAAAACGAATATGCATATCTGTTCACTGCTTGGATTGGTCATTCTCCCGGACTTCAAAGCAGGATTATGGGCCTGTATTGACTCAGGTGCCGAGGTTTCGCTCATTTTGGAGTGAATGGTACAGAAACTTGGAATCCTGATGTATCATGTCAAAAACAAGTTCAAGACCACCTCGTTTACCAGCAAGGACATTGAGTGGGTTACCAGAAAAGTGACTCTGAAGATGGATATCAAAGATCACATTGTTCAGGTCAAATGTTACATCAGACTGCTGGTCAGAAAAGAACATATCCTTCTCAGCATGCCTTTCCTCAAAGAATTCAAACCTTGAATGAATTGGGAAACTGGAAAGATTACATGCTGGAATGATGGATTTGAGTACCCCGAAGGATCTGACTACTACATCAAAAAGGTGGTGTCTTCGGACATGGGTAGTAAGAAGGAATCTTCTGGCCTACCCCCAGAAGTGGTAAAAATGGAAACGGGTGAAACCCCCATTGCTATTAATAAAACAACTCTTTCTACAGAACTTGAAGCTGCCTTAGCAGCAGGCAAAGAGGAAGTAAAGCTTCCTGAAATGTACAAGGACTTTGCCAAGGTGTTTGCAGAAGATGATATACCATTGCCAGCCCATAGGACAGGTTTGGATCACGAGATTAGACTCTGTGAAGACTTCAAACCCAAAAAAGCCATGGTATACCCTATGTCTCCTGATGAACTAAAAGTTTTAGACGAGTTCCTGGAAGAAAACTTAAAATGCAAAAAGATTCAACAGTCAACTTCACCTCAAGCAGCCCCAGTATTTTTCATGGCAAAGAAGGATGGAAAGAAGTGGCTAATCCAAGACTACTGCTACCTTAATTCATTCACCATCCCCAATGCCCATCCATTACCAAATGCCCAGGCTCTGTTCGACGAACTTGTCAAATCAAAATATTATGCCAAGTTTGATATTCATTGGGGTTTTACTAACCTTCAGGTAAAAGAAGGCAATGAGTGGAAAGGAGCATTTATTATGCCCAGAGGACTGTTTGAACCAATGGTAATGTTCTTTGGTCAATGCAACTCACCCCCCTCTTTCCAAAGGTATATGGGTAAAACCTTTGAATCTCAGCAAGGAAAGCAAGTTGGGTATATGGATGATGTCACTATCCATGCAAAAACAAGAGAAGAACTCCAGACCTGTGTTCAGGAGTTCTTGGAGATTTGCCAGACAGAAGGTCTTTGGCTCAAAATCAGCAAATGCATTTTTGAGGCTGAAGAAATTGAATTCCTAGGAATGATAATCGGAAAAGGACATATGGAGACTTCCCCAACAAAGACTGATGCCATCAGTACTTGGGAAGCCCCTGACAATCTTACGGGTCTTCACTGCTTCCTTGGATTCTGCAACTTCTACCACAAGTTCATCCCCTCATTCTCAAGTGTCACCCAACCCCTGCACAACCTAACCAAGAAAGGGGTCTCTTACCAGTGGACTAAGGAATGGTTATGCTCTTCTCCGGTCCTCACTATCCCAGACTTCTCGAAGCCCTTCGCTCTGTTCACAGATGCTTCAAAGCTCGGTACTGGTGTGGTCCTCGCACAGAAGGGCATTGACAATGAGTGGCACCCCTGTTCCTACCTTTCCCAGTCCCTGATCAGAGCTGAACAGCATTACCAGGTCTATGACCTTGAAATGCTGGCCATCATTCGTGCCCTCAAGGCATTCTGGCCCTACTTACTCTCCCCTGTTGAACCTACTGTGGTCTTCACTGATCACAAGAACTTGGAGTACTACCATGAGCCTCAGCAGCTCAGTCCTTGTCAGGCCTGCTGGGCCTCTACCATTCAATCCTACCCTATCTGTTTCTCCTGGCAGGCTGGTCACCTCCAGGTCC
>NW_026261115.1:0-20991 GCF_024613125.1 Pisolithus orientalis | reverse complement strand
ACAAAATAATCAAGAAGTCGTACAAGAGTAAGCGAGGTTCACACAGGGGCTAGGAAGCCAGGTAGATCGGCAGACGGGGAAGCAGTCGGATGCATACCAAATATTCATAGCCACTGCGATTTGTCCCAGCCTGGATCCTGCAAGAAAGCACAAAGGACTTTGCTACCGGTCTGTTGATATCCAGGTAGTGAGTACGTAGAAACAAACAGTCCTTGACAATACCCGACCTGTAACAGTGGATGACCAGCGACAATGCTCAAGAACCGTTCAAGACCCTCCCTCCTACTTTCGATCACTTCCTCTGAGAATCTGTTTGTGAAGACTTTTCCCGGAAGGGGAGGGATGTTAACACGAGTAGACTCTCGTTCCAGGATGTCACGAAACGCCTCGAAATCAGAGTAGCGGCGCCGCACGGAGGAGTGGCGCAACTTGAATGCTGGGATGTTGGTCTACAATAAATCGGGCATGTCAGAACTTCGCACCACAAGTGGTGAGTTAAACCAGTTGTCACCCTGCACACGATTTCATAGTCGGTGTACATCTTGCGGTTATACCCTGCAGTAAGACGATTAAAAATTCGGTGACTTAGGGCCCCTCAGGTGCAAAGGTTACCGTGTGTCTGAGGATTGCGTACTTCAATTTCTAGAAAGCTTTCGGGAACGCTGTACATTTCCTCGATCTAGAAGACGCTTTCTCGTGTTTAGGCCAAGGAATTTAGGGCACAGCGTAATCGTACGTACAGTCTGTTCACGTCCCTGCAGCCGTGGCTCTTCAAACGCACTGGAGCGAGCGAAGGGCGATACGGTAGCCATGGTTGTCGTGGAGAGTGTCGGTGAAGATGACACAATCACCGCATCGCAGCAGGGGCGTGACAACGTCACGCCATTGACGAAGAACCGTCGACGGGATATAATTGAGTAATAGTTTCCTACTACAGACAATCTACGCTCTATACAATCTATAACATCCAAAGAACCATTGGTCACCATCAGAGGATGTGGGCTTCAGAGCGAGACGTGATGCGAGTCTAGTAGAATGATGGTGTTCAGAGCACGTATATACACTTGGTCTAGTGACATACCATCAGCCTACCCAGGCCCGCGCGCTTTGGAACATCCTGAACCAAGGGCCAGCGCCTTGCCAGGATGTAGTGAGGGACGGAGGGAACCAACTATTATTCTCCAGGGTCACGACACGCTCCGGATGGGGCATGAGTGCGAGAACTCTACCATCTGGAGTCTGTATCCCGGTTATGCCAGCAGGACTTCCGTTTGGATTAAGAGGATATCGTTCCGTTGCTAACCCGGCAGAGTCAACGTAGCGAACAGCGGCAAGGCCATTCATTTGCACGGTCTGTTGTTGGCCGATGTCGTTGAAGGAAGCCCGCCCTTCGCCATGAGCAACGGCTACTGGGAGTCTCGATCCAATCATGTCACGCAGGAACACAGAGCGCCGCGAAGCAGCGCTATCGGTCACCTCGACAGTGGCGACTCTCGCTTCGAACCTCTCGCTAGCGTTTTGTTTGAATGTAGGCCAGTCCTGCGCTCCAGGTATCATTTCCTTGAGATTACTGAGGAACTGGCAGCCGTTGCACACCCCAAGCACAAATGTGCTTTCACCCTTGAAAAATCGAGAAAACTCTTCCTGGGCCGTACCGTTTAGCCGGACGGAATTTGCCCACCCTTTTCCAGCCCCAAGGACATCCCCATAAGAAAAGCCTCCGCACGCCGCAAGACCACGGAACTCCGCCAAAGTCGTTCGCCCGCTAAGGATGTCAGACATGTGTACGTCGACGGCTTCGAAACCAGCTGCGGAGAACGCCCAGGCCATTTCAACGTGTCCATTTACGCCCTGTTCCCGAAGGATAGCAACCTTGGGGCGATCGATCAGGTTGCGCGACGGTGATGGGATGTAAGAGAAAGTGAGGTCGTAGTACAGCCCCTTATAGCTCTCATCTCTGATCAGGTCAAATTCTTCCCGTGCAGCGGTGGGGTTATCGCGGAGGCTCTGCATCCTGTAGGAAGTCTCTGCCCACGCTGCTTGAAGTTCTGCTCTTCTACGGGAGAAAAGCGTTTTGGAATTGCACGTTATAGTAATGGCCTGATCACCAGGATCTCTGCAGACCCGACCAATAACGTGTATTAGACTTGTGTCAAAAGATGCACCCGCAAAGATCGCCTTCAGGCGGTCCACTGCTGACTCGCCAATTTGGACTACGGCACCGAGCTCCTCATTGAAGAGAATGGAAATAGGATCGCCAGGTTGGAGACTTTCCAATGAAATTTCCGCTCCAACGCGACCTGCGAAGCACATCTCCACAAGAGTGGTAAAGAGACCACCATCAGACCGATCGTGGTAGGCGAGCACTAGACCTTCTTTCCTTGCTTGTTGACATCCCAAGAAGAATGACTTCAGAAGAAGAGGGTCGTCGAGGTTGGGAGCCTCAGAACCGATCTCCTTGAAGACCTGAGCCAATGCTGATCCGCCCAAACGCGTCTTCCCCCGGGCTAAGTCAAAGAATATCAGCCTCGTAGGCTCCGCAAGATCAGTGCGGAGCTCCGGCGTCCATGTCACCTGAACATCATCAACAGGAGCAAACGCTGTGACGATCAGAGACAGTGGTGCACTGATTCCACGCTGCTCAGAACCCTCCTCCCATCTCATTGACATCGACATAGAGTCCTTTCCAACCGGTATCCCAATTCCAAGAGCAGGACATAAGTCCATACCGACAGAGCTAACAGCAGCATATAGGGCAGCACCCTCCCCTGTTTTGGAAGCCGCGCACATCCAGTTCGCACTAAGTTTAACAAGGGAAAGGTCTGCAACAGACGCCGCTGCAAGATTGGTGAGCGATTCGCCAATAGCCATCCGCGCAGAGGCAGACGGGTCGAGTAAAGCAACAGGAGTTCGTTCGCCCATGGCCATGGCTTCACCAGCTACGATGTCAAATCCGTACGATGAACGTGTCACTGCGACATCGGCTACGGGAACTTGCCAGGGTCCCACCATCTGATCACGAGTCACGAGTCCCGTGATCGTCCTGTCTCCAATAGTGATCAAGAATGACTTGGATCCAACAGAGGGTAGACGAAGAACACGGTCGACTGCGATATCCAGGGGATTTGGGACATTGGGAAGGTATGCCTTCAAGGAAGCGTCGAAAGTTCTGAACAAGACTCTACGGGTTTTGTCCTCCCGAGTCATGCGAGGGGGTTTTCCAAAAAGCGTGGACATGTTCAAGCGAATGACATCTTTACCAAGAAGTCGATCGGTAACGACGAGTGCCTGCGCTTCGGTGGCCTGACCGACCACCGAGAATGGACACCTTTCCCGCTTCGCGATTTCCCCAAATTCATCAGCCTTTTCCGCGGAGACAGCGAGCACATAACGCTCCTGGCTTTCATTACACCAGATTTCCATAGGCGACATGGAGGAATCCGCAACCAGGATGTCTCGAATCTCGAACGTCGCCCCAAGCCCAGAGTCATGCACCAGCTCTGGCAGAGCATTGGACAAGCCACCTGCCCCCACGTCATGAATACTTTGGATTGGGTTCCCCTCTTCAAGATTAGCGCATGCGTCAATAACTTGTTGACACCGGCGTTGCATTTCTGCATTGTCACGTTGCACCGATGCGAAATCAAGTTCGGCAGAGCCTGCGCCTGAAATTTGACTTGACGCAGCTCCACCTCCCAGGCCGATCAGCATGCCAGGACCACCCAGAACGATGACTTTTGCTCCTGGTGTAATTTGGGACTTCTTGGCAAACTGGGGTCGTACGTTCCCATAGCCACCTGCAATCATAATGGGTTTGTGATACCCGCGAACCTCACTTTTCGAACCGTCATCTGATGCTGGGATAGACTCTGCAAAGGTACGGAAGTAACCTGCAAGTGCTGGACGACCGAACTCGTTATTGAATGCACTGGCACCGAGGGGACCGTCGAGCATGATCTCCAGAGCGGACGCGATATGCGATGGACGGCCATAGTCTGTTTCCCAGGGCTGCTCGTAACCCGGGATGAGCAAATTAGAAACTGTGAAGCCGGCTAATCCAGCCTTGGGTCTGGACCCGCGGCCAACTGCACCCTCGTCGCGAATTTCACCTCCCGAACCGGTGGCTGCACCTGGATAGGGCGATACTGCAGTAGGATGGTTGTGCGTCTCGACCTTTATCAGGATCGGATTTCTCTCTATCACGGAGCAGTACGATTGTTCAGCGTTTCCTGGGTTACTCAGCACACCGAACCTTGGCACAGTCGAGCCCTCGAATACAGCAGCGTTATCGGAGTAGGCAGATATAGTACCTGTAGGCGATATTTTTTCTGTGTTCCGTATCATTTGGAAAAGCGAGTTGTTGCAAACAACGCCATCTATTGTCCAAGAAGCGTTAAAGATCTTGTGTCTGCAGTGCTCTGAGTTCACCTGAGCGAACATAAAGAGCTCAGCATCGGTGGGGTTTCTACCGATCGGAGAAGGTCCCGAGACGTAAGCGTTTATAAGATAATCAATTTCGTCCGGAGCCAGGGCAAGGCCAAGAGATTGATTAGCATCAGCGAGGTGCTGTTTTGCGGTATTGCAGTCAACCTCGGCTACATTGCTGATGAGCTCGACAGTACGCAGCGGGCTTGGGGGATGATGCCTGAAGATCGTGTCTTCCCGAGGCAAAGTGAGTTGGACTACCTGGGTCATCCGATCATGAAGTAGATGCGAAATACTTGACACGAGAGTGGAGTCGAATTCCGATCCATCTTTCATTCGAACGACATACGCGACCCCCCTCTCAATCCTCTCGACATACTTTCCAAGGTTGCAAATGGTGGCGATGTCCGTGGCTTTGCTGCTCCAAGGTGATATAGACCCCGCTCGTGGCAGGACGTAGAGAACATTCTCTCCCCTATCCACGGTTTCCAAAGTACCAGGAAGATGTGTATGGTCTCCATAATCCAGCAGGAGATCAAGGGTCCGCTTGCTAGGCGAAGTAGCAATTCTGAGTTCCTCCTCGGCGACCTGGTGAAGGCACTTGACTAGATGGATGTGTAATGTGTCTATGGAATCGATATCGTCTCGTATACGTTGTATGTCCCGCAAAAGCGTTTGGCACTTTGTTTGGGTCATTGCGGAGGAACCTGGGAGAACAAGCATTTCTATGCCCTGGCTTACATGAGTGAATTCGTTGGTGTGCTGGTGCAACATACCTTCTAACTCCGGACTTTCCAGTCCCTAGCACACACTAGTCCAGTCGGGAGGGAATGAAGTGCTGGCTACTAAATTTGCTTATCTTATCAGTAAATCCAAATCGGCCGACTTTTTCCGAAGTGATGATCCATTGCAAAGTCATGTTACTAGGGTTATAGCCGACTACCGGCAGTGCCTATTAGTTCTCGGGTAAATACGTAGCACTCATGCTCTAGATATACATTGTGTGTAATTAAACGCGTGAAGACAACTGGAAACTAGTACACACGATCCTCATGTTACAAGGCCACACCTGCGAAAGGGTTTGTTACTCTCCTCTCTTTCTTCAGGTCACCAACATCGTCATCAAATGGCGTAGCAAAAGGGTTCGTGGCGTTATCATTGGCAGAGTTAGGTGCCCGTGAGACCGGCTTCGACAAGACCAGTGAAGGCGGCACGTCGGGTGATGGGCGTGCAGCGGAGGTGGTAGATGAAACTTCTCTACGTCCGTACTGTGGCTTGGGAGGAGCAAGTAGACTGTGGGGAGCAACATACTTAGGATACAGTGCAAGGTGAATAGGCAATGGTGGCTGCGAGGTTGGATGGGGATGTTGTTGGAATCCGTTGTGCAGTGGCATTGCCAAGGGAGTAGGATCGTAGTCAGGAGGTGTAGAACCAACATCTATCGGGACATTTGGGTCCTTCCGAGAACGTTCCGGGGCAGGCAAGGCCACAGGAGGTGACTTCCTTGCGGAGATGTCTTTCATCCATGGAAGGGCTGGTGGAGTGCGTGATACGGTCCATCTCAGTACAGGCTCGTCCTCGCTGGGCGACACTTCAATTTTTGGCAAATTCTCCCTCAGCGATGCAGCACGTTCCGTAGAGATCGTCAGTCTGGGCCGGTGACGCGAGGCGGGCTCGTCGGCGAGTGTGACGGATGTAGAGGGCTGCTCTTTCTTCGTGAAAACGGACTTGAACCAGTTCACTTTGGTAGCATCCGAAGCGACTTCCTCCCCTTCTCCCTTGCTGCCGTTCTTCCCCACGTTCAGCAATCTAACAGACCTACTGACGGTGCGAAGCAGGCCCGAAGGCTCCGACTTCTGCTGCTGTTCTACATTCTCGTGAAAGAAGCTATCCCAGCTCTTCTCGAACTTGGGCTCCAGAGCTTTAAGGGGGTGATTAGATTGTGGTTGTGTGGAGCGACGGAACGGGTTAAGGCTGAACGCAGAACGAGGCTCAGAAAGTGGCGTGAAGGAGCGTAAGGGTGTGGGGGCCTTCTCGGTGTCTTTAATGTCGCGACCTGGCATGTCGTCGCGGAATGGGCCAGGGAAACCTTCCAGGGCATCACGTTGTTCCTTTCGCCACTTCCGCTTCTTGTACAGCTCCACCCAGTTTTTGGTGTACGAATGCCAAAAGATAATACAAAGACCCATCACGACCGCAACACCCCAAAGGCCCAGAAAGATGGCGAACATGATACGTTCTTGCTTGAGGGAGTCAACGTAAGTTGCTACCAGGCGGCCAATGAGACCGGACGAGTTGTTCTGACCTCCACCGATTGCGGCAGTCGCAATTGGCTGGGTAATTTCGTCCACGTCCTTTGGAGAGAGGACGAGTACACTGTCGTTGACACGGGGTAAATCCACGTTGAGGTTCTCATTGAGGAATGTCAGTGCCTCCTCGAGCGCGGAGACCTTGGACCCGATTAAACACATAACAAAGTCCTGGGCTGGCGTCTCAAGGACTGTACCGTTAAACACAGAGGTCACTAGGTTTTGCACGTCCGTGTAAAAGTTATTCAGTGTGGTGTTCAGTGTAGTGGTTGTTCCGTTTACCCAACCAAAGAGGCCGTTGTTGATTGACGACTGCACTGTGTCGACCTTAGAGTTTAGCTGGTTGGCATATGACGCAGACTGATTGTACATGCTACCGTTGATTTGCGTAGCAATGGAGTTCGATAGGTCTTGTACACTCGCAGCGGCTTCGGCGGAATACTTCGCTTCCAGTGGGGCAATTGCAATTAGCTGTATCTGAACCGACAATAACCCAAAGAAGCCGATAAGGAAGCAAGCAAGCGCAGGTGGGTGGAAAATATAGTGTAAAAACCACCGGATATGGATGTGTTGCGAGGGGGTGAACCTGAAGCGAGCAGACAGTGAATTGGCAATGCGCGTAAGCAACGGGTGTTGAGCGTCTGCTTGGAGCATGAGGAGGTTGTGGTCGCTAAGTGTCACCGTCGGAATTGCTTGTGAGGGGTTCGAATGATACACGGTGGGGTCCGAAAGCCATGCCTCGCGAGTGTACCGTAAATGTCGCTGGAGGCAGCGCCACTTGTACCACTCAAATGCACAGTGACCCGCGAGTAACAAGAAAAGGACCGCAATTAGGACAATTGTGATGATCTTGGTTATCCGAAGAAGGTCATTGCCGAGATTGTCGATAGAAGATGTGTCGAGGTTACTGCAGAACGAAACAGTATTCTGTGCTGGTACAGGCAGAACAGACGCATCGAATGTAAGGCCGAAGAACGTGTTGTTGATGTCGGCCTTCACCGCTTCGAAAGGAGTGTCCACTCTAAGAATAAATACGTGAGGGTTACGCGGAGGCTGAATTCGAGAAAACTTACAGATCTTGAATCGAATTCTTAATTGAAGAAACAGTCGGCAGCGAATTATTCAATTGAACCAGGGCATTCTCGAAATCCGTCGGTATAGTAATGTTGCCCAAAGCGTCAAAGCTGGAGAGGTTGAATTGAGGAGCTTGAATGGTTCCGAAAGGGTTGACGTTATTTACGGCGCTCACGGCGCTCTCAATGGCGGAGTTGATGGAAGAAGCATCATTCTTGAGGCTCGTGACAATGCTGTTCAGCGTTGTCTGAAGGAACGAGGTGATCTAGCGAAACTGTGAATAAACACTATATTGACAGAGCGAGAACGACCTAACCTCTTGAACGGCGCTAATGAGCAAATTGAGGCCACCCACGACGATCAGCTCGAGGAAACAGAGAAAGGTCGAACGATATATGTCGATGAGAAAGTTGATGATGGCTTCCATACAGGTCAAAGCAAGTATCAAAGCTGCTCGGGCACCATTCATTGTACCGTTCACGGCATCGGCGAACTGTTGATTGGCAGCAATGGCCAAGTACCGTGGCATGCTCGCCGCCGAGGTAGCCGCCTCCTCAGCGGCGTTGCAGGCAGATAACAGATCATCTTTGGCATTGGCAACGGCGGTCTGGGACTCTGCCGACGAGAGCTGAAGTCTAAAGATGATGAATATCAAGGAAAGGATTGGATATGCTAGCCATGTGAGGGAAAGGATGTGTGGCAACTGAAGGTACGGCTTAAGCGATGTTGTAGATGTTGGTACAGTCGAGTGCGCGTCGTAAACAGGTGGAGGTGATACTCCTCTTAGAGGACGGGATGAGAAGGACATTCGAAACGAAGGGTCGGCCTGCGACGATGGAGAAATTGAAGGGTGCTGGCTGCCGTCGACGGTGAGCACGACAAATCGAAAACTGGCGGGTAGAGACCCGGGGAAGAGTAAACAAATGAAGAATCCATTGTCGGCTTTTGAGGAGGACACCTTTCATTGTTCTCTCCTCGTCCCGTCCTGGTCATTGTTTCTGCAACAATAACACTTTCCATATATAGGAAGGTTATGTAATCAGTCCCTGTTTGCTTCCGGGTGTCATCATTGCATCATACTATGTACATGATGGAGAACCCAGCCTCATCATACAAGAAGCTGAAGACCACCCGGGAACTTACATACAACTATCTATCGGTCAGGGCACAGGCGGGGAGACCTACCCTATTGTTCATGCATGGGTTCCCTGACACCTCGCACGGGTGGTACCACCAGATCGATCACTTCCGTACCAAAGGCTACGGATTGGTTGTTCCTGACATGCTAGGGTACGGAGGGACAGAAAAACCCACCGATCCAGCTGCTTTTGCCCATACAACTATTGCGCAGGATATAGTGGATATTCTCAACGCTGAGGGTGTGGAAAGTGCATATGCGATCGCCCACGATTGGTAACGTAGAGCGTACCGTTTCGCACGCGTCGCTGACAGGGTTTTCCTCATTAAAGGGGCAGTCCAATAGCCTCTATCCTCTCAATCAGGCACTCCGAGCGGTTCTTAGGTTTCGTGTTTATCGCGGTGCCTTACGGGGTCCCATCCAAATTCCCGCCCCTGGAATTGGCTCTAAAGGAGCAAGAAAAAGTATATGGCCGGCCTGTGATGGGATACTGGACCTTTCTCACAAAAGACAATGCAGCGTCCGAGATAGAGAAAAACGTAGGTTTCACTGATTTGGTTGAAGTTGAACGGGACTCAGCGGTCAATGAAGATAGAGTCCCTGCTTGATGTTCTCTATCCTGCCGATCCAGAAATATGGACGACGCTTGTGAACATACCAGGAAATCTGGAGTCTTTTGTAGTGGAAGGGAGGCGCCTTGCAAGTGCGACTTATCTCCCTGAGATTGTGAGCAAACGAACGACTTCGTTGAAGGAAGCTCATCGCATCGTCTCAGCCCCGAGAACAACTCAAGAATTTACTGGTTCAAGGGGGAATGACAGGTCCTTTGAACTGGTACAACTCCATGGTCCAAGGCGTTAACGACGATATCATTGACGGTGAGGACTTCGGATTCACATTTTTCTCGTATATAAATCCCAAGGATAGAGACGGAGGATTTATTCATAAGACGGCCCACATTAATGGCTCTCGCCAAGTTCGACTACGTCGCCATCGAGAGTTACGTGACTTCCAGCATGCAGCAGTACACTCCGGTGGAACTATTGACTGAAAGACGGTACGACACGGGTCATTGGATTCACCTGGAGGACCCGTTACGCTTTAACAGTGACCTCGAGCAATGGATCGAAATGGTGACAAAGAATTGAAAAGACACTACTGAATGTGCCTTCACTTACAATCCTAATCATTGTCGTTTACCTCACGTCATTACAGTCAATATAAGGAAACCCCCAATGCCATATGCACACTCCCTCAACAGCCACTGTGGGATATATATCAAACCGGCAGGTGCAGCACACCTGACTCAGTACCTGTATATCGCGCATGAGGTGGGAAGGAGGGTATATGAAACGTGTTGAGCGTTGACGGTACCATGTGAGGTAGATGTGCAAGTGTAACGTCAACAGGAGAGAGGAAGAGGTCGATCACGACCTGACAACCGGTCAGCGTCCCCATTTTACATCGTTAGATACCACAGTTGTGGTAACTTTTTTTTCTGGAAAAATCACGCACATCTTGTAGTCTGCTTTTGTTTCGTCCTGTCCTTCTAACTTGAACGTGATCGAAATGTCGAGGTCACGGTTGTTGCGTGCATTGGGTGCGCAGGAGAGCTTGCCATGCAATTTCTGGCCTTCGTTGATAGTGACGGTTGATGGTGTATAGAATACAGTTTGCCTGTGAGGATCAACAGTAAGTGATTGCTCCTGTTCTGCAAAACCGTCCACTTACTTCCAATGGGTGTATTGAGCATGGGGACCCGTAGAAAATTGGACTTTTCTGTGGGTACAGTCGAAGGATATATCGAACCATGCAAGGAACGCATGAATGTCTGGGAGAGATCAGAAGTTATTATTTAAAAGCAGTTAACACTAACAGTCATTTCGAGTTGCAGTAAGAGTGAACGGAGCTGCGAAAGTCAAATCTTCTTTCTTGACTGTAAGGAGGTTGATATGCTAACGGAGATCAACTCTTCGTGACTCCGAGGTAAGATCTTACAAACCTTGATCATGAACGGGTCAGTAACTACTGCTTTGAGCTCAACAGTATCGACCAGAGGTTCCCGTACGGCTATGTCTTTTATGCATGAAAAGTCAAAGCCGTAAACATTGTCCCAGACTAGATCACGTTTAGTTATTTAGTCTCTGTGACCAAAAACACCTACAATTTATTTTTTCTTCTTTGTAGTCTTGATCTTCAATCGCGGCTAGGAATAGTCTTGCATTGTCGGGGAATATGAGCCCACCAGGCTTGAGATACTTGTCTCTTGCATCGAGGACCGTGTCCAACATCGACTCGTACAACAAAAAATAACCCATCCATTCGGATATGATAATGTCGAACTGTTTTATTGGTAGCTCGACATCTTCCAGCTTCCCCTTGACCAGGGTAATAGCTTGTCGATCACCGGTTCAGTAGCGCACGACACGGTTAAAAAAAGAAGTCACAAACTATCTCTGAAGCCATTGGCCTCTATTATTTTTTGTGCTTGATCGATGATGTTTGACATGTCCACCTTCGTGTTTGGAGTTGACAGCCGGCCTCGCAACAGTGCAACAGGAGTACTTACTCCGACGACGTGAGAAGCACCGGCCTTTGCGGCAAACATGCTGAGGATTCCTGTACCGCAACCAACGTCCAGTACGGTCTTTCCTTTGAACAGGTGACCGTTATTTACGATCGCAGCTCGATACGAGCCTGTCCGAACAGTGTCTTTCAACATCTCCTCGTGAATACCTGGAGATGATCAAAAATCTGGCTAAGCTAAATGCACGCATGCTTATAAGATGACTGTAGAAGTACCAAAGTGTGCATAAGAGTCTGCATAGCTGGAAGGAGGGAAGAAAAAATCGCGATCAGATCGTTGCTGGAGTACAAGTGTGGATCTGTGCGAACTAGTCTCTAGAAGTCATTGATTCCGATGACGCATTTCTATCTGTGGTGGGAGGTATCGAGTTTTCCATCTTATTGCGGTTTTGAGGGGATTAGAACAGAGCTGAGGGTAGACTGAGAACTTTTTTTGCGTTTTCTGTCATTAGTAGCATCCAAAAAAGGCAAGTCAGCAAGAGTTCAAGATGGACGACAACAAAGACAAACAGGGCGTTACCACGTGATCCTTAGCGAGTCAAGGGCACCCGCAGTGCGCAGCTGCCATTCTTAAAGCTTAAGGCTTCAGACCGCTCGTCCTGGTTTATCCTAACGCAAACATGGTACGTGTCGCCTTTGCATGGCCTTGCATTTCTCAAGCTTACTTGTATTTTATAAAAGATCACCTATTCAGATAATCCTCCAGCCTACGAATTTGTCGCAGCCCAGACAAACAGTGGTTCTGGTTCGTGCTCATCTGGTCTGTATTTCCTTGGTTTCTGCTGACTCTGGTTAAGACGCACCGCTGCCTGACAAGGCTGAGGCTAAACATGTGGCCCAGCAGACCCACCAGTCTCCACTGACAGCACCTCCTGTCATGAGTGTTCACGGTCGGCCGGCGCCTACGATGCAACCAGCCACAGTCTATCACTACCACAACCCGGACACTGGCGATCATTTGGCATCTCTACTTCCTCCCGACCATCCTGAAATGGTCTGTCTACAGCAGGGTAGCCACGACACGCAGACTAGGTTTGGCATCCTCGGTCTCTTGGCGGCGGTGCTATGGTTTCCACTTGGTGTCGGCCTCTGCCTTCTAGATCGTAGAGTGGTATGCAGGCGTTGCGGCTTACTTATCGATGATGGTGTTTGCAACTAATCATGATCTACGACGGCATTACTGTGTCCTTTTTCTTCGCTCCGATACCTTCTACATGATCATGGACTTTCGATTCCCTGTATTGTAGCCATTAGTGTATATGTTCCTTGATTGTATATTCTGGCACACGTGTGGGAGGTCTGAACCAGACAGCCCTCAATCTCCTATTCAATCCCCCGAATAGAACACTCAAGGTCACTCGGGATCGGATCCGACTATATTTGTCGGCTATTCCACTTCCTCGCGCCAACAGCAACTCCCAAGGTCACACAACAGCGGCAGACCGATTGCAATGGGACTCCGTCGTGGCCGATGCACTCTGTTGCTCGGTCTCTTGACCAGCACATTCGTTGGTTTCTACACTCTTGCCCGTATCTTCTCATCCAGCTCCATTTACCCCTCTACAAGCGTACCTGACGATGTCACCATCCCAGACGAGGTGTTCGGGTTGTTATGGTTCGTCACCGCGCCTACGGAACAGGGACGAACTATTGTTGTGCAGGGTGACGAGGGCAGAGAAGCGTTTGCAAACGTAGGCACGGAAATGGGACACGCTCTGAATGGTCCAGTAAACCCCGAGAAACCAGTTGACATGACATGGTATGCGCTGGGGTCCATCATGTCGCAGAGACAGGACAAGGATCGTAGTCGTGGTAATAACGGGAGGGGGTTCGTGAACTCCTGGAGTAAGGGATCGAAACGGAATAGAGCCGGGTGGGCAGAGAGGATGCGGGTGTTGCAGGAGGAGTACCCGCTAATTGTATTCTCGAAGGTACTTTTTGTTTGTATTCGAGGGGGGTCGTTGTCACGACGGTGTACTAACTGAAGTCAACGCAGACCTACTGCCCGTGAGTTCTTTCCCCTTTCCTTCTTTGCTGGTTGTGGAACACTGCCTGCGTCGATACGCGTTCGACTCACGCGCACAGGTATTCGGCCCGGGCAAAGAAGTTATTAGAGCGCTATGATATCACTCCACGACCTAAAATCATAGAAGTCGATCTGCGATGTACGTGTTGCTCCCTACATCGCTGTTCGCGCAAATCACTGATGTTCTCCCCATAGCCGATGCTCCTCACATCAAAGGAATCCTCACGCGCCTTACCCGTCACGCTACCTTCCCTAATATTATCTTACATGGCCACTCGCTTGGAGGGTCGGACGACCTCCTACGCATGCATGAAGAAGGGGTCCTACGCAGTGAACTGGAGGCTGAGGGGTTGAAGGTTGGATGGAATGGTGAGGACGAGGGGAAAGAGGACGTTATAGTGTGATCATTAGAAGTATTGAATCTCATCTTAAGCTTAAGTTAATCAAATGCTGATAGGCAACTACACACCGATCTTTCAAGGGTGAGAAAGCCAAAAAAATCTGATAGTCATGGCTAGTGTGTACCTCCGTTGAAGCTCAAACTGAAGACGCGAAATGTCTACTCGCAGCTGTATGCATCTAAGCTAATAATTGATTTCTCGTAAGCAGCCACCGAATAGCAGTGTATGTACAGCTCAGTCCCTGATCAGTCACTATCAGTGAGGCCGGGCCAAGCAAAATCGTGTGTACGGTTGACAGATTTCAGAAAGGAAGCGGATAACTACTATCCTGGGCATGGGCAACAATTCCCTGCCAAGCTCCACTTGCGTATCAGGCCCGTCTCTCATCTCAAACACGAAGTTCTTCACCAGCACTGACATAACCCCCTCGAGTGAGACTAATTAGTGATCGTTGATAGTCTCAGCAGCGAAGAAAGCACACCTTGAACTCAGCCAATGTAAGTCCGCGGGCCGTCAACAAATGTCGGTACGCTTGACCATCCTGTGCCTTCCTTGGCATCCCATCTTTCTCTACCCAATGGTCTGGACGCAGAACCTTCGCATCTGCACCCCCCATATTTTGGTAGATCTGTTGATACAGGAAATAGGTATACTGATTTGCGTGCCACGTGCTATGGTGATGCTTTTGACGACTTCGCCAGACTGGGTAACGACTGGTTCCGAGAGCGTGATAACGTTGTCCTCCGCCACCTGGGAAGGTGATCCCAGATTGAGGGAGGAATACGAATTCACTTGTTAGTTGATGACGCACCACACGAACAAAATCTATCACGGGTGGATGCGCTCTCAAGGTTTCGTACGCCACAGCATCAAAGGTAGGGTGACCCATTTTGTTGCTGGTCATATGGCGGCTCCTCACCAAATGCCAAGAGTTCCTGGCGTAGTTGTATGTCGGGGTTCCCCACCAGTTCAAGCAACGCTCACGTCACTGAGACTGCAAAAATCGATTAGTCCGGAATGAGGCACAACAGGCTGAACAATTGCTTACTAGACGTCGTTTCATACCCAGCGACAAGGAGGACCTTTATCTGCAAGTAAAGAAATTAGGTTGCATGCCCAGTAGCAAGAGTTTTGTCTATTCACTTGCGCCAGCACTTCTTCAAGAGTCAAACGAATGGAAGAGTCCGATTCGTTGGCTTTTATTCTGCGTACACCACTTGTGAGAGCAATCTCACGTAGCAATCACGAAAGGTACCCAACATCAATGGTTGACTCGTCCTCTCCCCCGTTAAGTGCTCCTTCCTCCTTCTCCTTCCTTGTTCTTGCCAGTAATTCCTTCGAGATATCTTTCATAGTCCTTTGCATCTCGAGAAGCAGTTTAGTCCTCGATGTCGGTATGAAAGCCAACAAAGGGATCACTTGTGAGAGAAGGACGAAGCCAACATTTACAACTGATCGTTTGGGGACGATCCGAGTGCATCGAAAATCTTAATTATTGAGGCAGGTTTGCCGTCAAGAGAGTTGAAATCATCAGAGAACCCTGCGAACCCGATGGTATCAAGTCTAGAGTGGTCGATTGGATTGGATTGGGTGACTATAAACAAAGTTGGCTCACGAAATATGGTTTATCCTCGGATCAAAAATTCCTCAGCTTTGTGTAATCGTAATGTGGACAAATTCAGCATCCTCGATGACAGCGCTGTCGCCACCGCTGGTGTCAATCATGGAATCCCACGCAGATTTCGCCTGAAATTTCTGTCTTGGTCTCGGATATTGTGAAGGCGAATAAACGTACTTTGAGAGCGAAATTGTAAAAGATAGGGGTGAGGTGCGTTATTGCACCTTGGCCGAATGCAAGCGTCAACGACTTGGGTTGCCTGAAGATGAAAAATATCAATAAACGATTCCTACCTTTTGTGTTCGCCTTGCGACCGCGGTATCCCTCGTCCGAACTGCACAGTACTCTGTGAAAAGGGGCCGTTAGAAACCGAATTTCGTACATACGTTGCGCTGAAGGAAAATTTTAGTCGGTTCAGTTTGTACGTAAGTCCGCGTTTCCCTGGCATAGTAGTGTGCAAGCACTCTTGGGTCGGTTAACATGATCTTCATTCCGCCTAGCGCAGCTGGGGCCTCGAAAACTACGCCGTACTCCTTGGCCCATGCCCCATATATGGCACCAGTATCTAGTGATTCGAAGATCTGCCTAGATGCACCATATATCAGGTCGGTTCTGGGTGGTCCACGAAGCTTGGTAATCTTGGAAGGACCTCCGCACAGCTGTCAGAGTACCACGAAGTGTCCATATGGCAGCGATGACTGCCGCGATATCGAGCTATCATGTACGGCTGAGTAAGGCAGCTGGGTCCATGGTCTTGTGGACAACAAATGAAAGGGGAAGTTAAATGCCACTGCACTATGCGCTGGAACTGCGGATTGGATGATGCAGGCTGGATTACATGTTTTTTTTGACTCGCAAGTTTTGTCAACCGCAGATCGAATTCGATGGGTAGTCTCTCTAGTCCTGCCAGAAACCAGAAATTGTCAAGATAGCACCTAATTCCGAGCTTGCTACGCAAACGCATACGTGTATGGAATGCCGGACAATCGCGCTTCCGTACGGCCGAAAGTTGGAACTTTTTCCGGCGGTCACGTGGACGTGCAGCACGTATCTTCGAAGTTAGCAAGTATCGTCGGTTAGGAGGACACCGGACACTGCAGTCATGCAGTTCGTTCGGCCGTAGGTCACGCGGTCACACATTCATGCAGTCCGAAGGTCGTGCAGTTCGTTCGGTCGTAGGTTATGCAGTCATACATTCATGCAGTTTGTTCGGTCGTAGGTCACGTGGTCATCACCTTGTTTACAAGGTCACTGCACCCTGAAAATTGAGATGCTTTTTTCAACATCCCAGGCTATAGTGTCATTTTGATGCATCAAAGTGTGACAATTGTAGCATTACTGTGATGCAAGACTGCCTAACTCCCTTATACCAGTAGTGATGTGTCAGTATACTAGTAGTGCAGATCTGAGATCTGCCCACCCCCTCCCCTTGGGAGTTTCTCCCCACAAATCCCCACTCCTCCACATTTTATGTAATTACATAAGCATAAAAAAGCGCAGCCACTAATACTCCTAAAACATGTCCTCATTTGGCATGTGCCTGATATCCAACATTCCCACACACTGCCCTCATTGCCCCCAGCCTCCCTTCCTTCCTGGGCTCTGTCCCTGCCCTGTGGGCATTGTATATGATAGTTAGATGTACTATAAGTGTATTAGACCATAAATGAATGCTTTTCTGCCCATCCTAATGGGCCTAAATGATTGCAAAGTGGGATAGGGGGAAAAACAGAAAAAGCGAACACTTTGTTGATATATTGGACATATATATCTATTTGTTGTGTCCCATTGAAGGGGCCATGTGTCCCTACAACATATCAAAAGTTGATAGGTTGGGATGGGGTGCTTCAAGTGTAGTGGCACAATTGCCTCCTCCTGTGTTACACCCTGAAAAATATTTTTCTGGGCTTTTTGGCACTGGTAATGTAACCTGACATGGTGTAGTGGTCATAATAAGTGTATTCACATGTAATTTGATCATCCATGCAGTGTCTGAAAGGCTCTGAAAAACTGGAAAGTATCTTAGGGGCTAAGACAAAAAAAGTGCTTGCATTTTTGATATATTTGACATGGGCAGAATCAGCTTGGAGGATGGCTCTGTACCTACAACATATCAACAGCTCATTATGTGGGGCAGAAACCTTGAGGTGTTGTGCCATGATCTCTTCCTGCTGGTATGTAGGGGTTTCATCAGGTTTTAGGCTGTTTACTGCTGTTCTGACTATCTAGGCAGCACTGGAATACTTATTGGCAGTTGCCACAATATTCCCAAGTGCATACATTCAGGGGAGAGCACTGGGGAACTGAAACAATCCTCCAGAGAGCATGGGAAAAGGTGCAAAAAATTGTGGAGACTTTCAAAACATATCAAAAAGATGAAATAGCACACCCCACACCATGTGTGGTATCCAATGGATGGTAGTGCTGAGATTTTGTTCATATGATAGGACCTCCTGGGACATCCCAACCTATCAACTTTTGATATGTTGTAGGGACACATGGCCCCTTCAATGGGACACAACAAATAGATATATATGTCCAATATATCAACAAAGTGTTCGCTTTTTCTGTTTTTCCCCCTATCCCACTTTGCAATCATTTAGGCCCATTAGGATGGGCAGAAAAGCATTCATTTATGGTCTAATACACTTATAGTACATCTAACTATCATATACAATGCCCACAGGGCAGGGACAGAGCCCAGGAAGGAAGGGAGGCTGGGGGCAATGAGGGCAGTGTGTGGGAATGTTGGATATCAGGCACATGCCAAATGAGGACATGTTTTAGGAGTATTAGTGGCTGCGCTTTTTTATGCTTATGTAATTACATAAAATGTGGAGGAGTGGGGATTTGTGGGGAGAAACTCCCAAGGGGAGGGGGTGGGCAGATCTCAGATCTGCACTACTAGTATACTGACACATCACTACTGGTATAAGGGAGTTAGGCAGTCTTGCATCACAGTAATGCTACAATTGTCACACTTTGATGCATCAAAATGACACTATAGCCTGGGATGTTGAAAAAAGCATCTCAATTTTCAGGGTGCAGTGACCTTGTAAACAAGGTGATGACCACGTGACCTACGACCGAACAAACTGCATGAATGTATGACTGCATAACCTACGACCGAACGAACTGCACGACCTTCGGACTGCATGAATGTGTGACCGCGTGACCTACGGCCGAACGAACTGCATGACTGCAGTGTCCGGTGTCCTCCTAACCGACGATACTTGCTAACTTCGAAGATACGTGCTGCACGTCCACGTGACCGCCGGAAAAAGTTCCAACTTTCGGCCGTACGGAAGCGCGATTGTCCGGCTTTCCATATACGTGTACCCTCGGCTTGGTGGCCAGATAACCAAATACGTTGCCTGCAACAGCCTGCGTCCTGTCGGTCAACGCGATTACTATCCAACGGAATGGCCAGAATTGAAGCATAAAGAAGTGGAAGACATCAGTACTTGCCGTCTCCGACGACAGTCACCTTGTTTACGGTTATACCCGACCGCACGCACGGACATAAGGACCACGCGCAGAACTCCTTTTTTTTTCATCAGTACTCGTGCAGACAAGTTGATACTGCCACCATAGTGGGCTCTCCTATGTACCGGACTTCCCTGACTGAAATCTGGTTTTTTCCTCCGATGGAGTCTGACCTCATTTGTACTTCAAGAGTAAGGGCATGCGCTCCGGGGCTCGTCGCCGATCACCGGATCATCATATGTTGCAATCCTCGTCAGTCTGATAGGATGTACGTACAATACACTGAACTGAGATTGGACTTGCCAGGTGGTGATGCATGAGCATGAATGCTTTGTAGCGCTACGTTTTATCCCGACTGCAAAGCTGTTCGAAGGTTTCTACCAAGACCTCTCATGGTCGGAAGTCTTTCAAATTAGGCTACTTAGTCGGTTATTCTTAATCGACCAGCGATGTAATTTTAATCTCTGATCGGTTCACTCCTCGGGTTCTCTACTTCCAGCACAGAGACGATGGCACGCCCGGCGAGAGTAGAATATGTCATATTCGATATGGACGGTACGCTGGTCCGGCGATCCAAACTTTTGTCCCCTGACAAGTTGAACTTCAATCGGCAGGACTCCTGATCAATACCGAGTCTGTGTATACCAAAGTTACGAGTAAGCGTCCTGACTACCTGATCATACATATCTTTGGCGCTTCCTGTACGGTTGGCATCTAATTGTTCGATTTTAATCGTCAGATGAGATCCTTGCGCCGTACGGCGCCAAGATGACATGGGATATCAAGGCTGGACTTATGGGCAGGCGTGTGTATCCCATCCTTTTCCCATTAAACTACCCAACAATTGACACGCCTTGCACAGTCGAACGCGACGCAGCCGCCTACCTTCTTTCATTCTTCCCTGACATCCCACTCACGATTGACACTTACCTCTCCCAATGTACCGCTCTCCAAGATACTCATTGGCCAACAGTTCAACCCCTCCCAGGCGTGCGCAAACTCATATCCCACCTCCACGCACACAATATTCCCATTGCAGTGGCGACATCTTCACAACGGCGCAATGTTTTGTTGAAAACAGCTCATCTCCAGGATATATTTGGCTTGTTTGATGGTAGAATAGTGTGTGCGGATGACGTACGGGGGAAGACAACGGGCAAGCCAGACCCATATATTTTCTTATATGCAGCGAGTCAAAAGCTTGGGAGAGGAGTCGGTGAAGGTGAGGGTGACAGCGTAACAGAAGAGGAGAGGAGAGAGAGAGAGAAAGGATTGGTATTCGAGGATGCAATACCTGGTGTCCAGGCTGGCAAGAGGGCGGGTATGTCTAGTGAGTGTCCTGATCTTACGTTCTCATGAAGTGGATGATCTGAAATGAATCGTCAAAGCCATCTGGGTCCCTGATGTGAACCTGCTTAATGTCGAATATTCGGGCACACACATACCCGACCAAACACTCAAGTCCATAGAGGAATTCAAACCAGAAGAGTGGGGCCTCCCTCCATACCCAGAGAATGGATAGCTTTATGCACCTGCATCCGCAAACTAGAATTTTGGAGTATTTGTGTGCTTCTAAAATTACAACTGAAGTTACGGTCCACAAGCCTGGTCAGCGAGTGCTTGCAGTCAGACCGCGTAATTACACCTTGAAGTCTAAAAGTATGAACCAGCACCTGCATACGTCTTCCTACTAGGCAGCTCCTTGACTGGTTCGTCGTCACTGTCACTGTCGGTATCGCTAGCAGTCCGGCGCGGGACGTCCAGATTCAGTGAATTCTTCATCGCGTCAGCCAGGGACCGCGCTTTATCTGAAGCTGTGGATCCAAACGCGGGAACGGGGGCCTGGTAAGGTTTGGGCGAGACAGCTAGCCGCCCTGCGGGAATCTTTGTCTGAAGGTCCGATTGTTTAGGAACAGGTTGAAATGTTA